>NW_017727264.1:0-3413 GCF_001865875.1 Lupinus angustifolius | reverse complement strand
TATATAAAAAAGTAACATATGTTATTTTGTAGTATATGTTACTATTTATTTTTGTGGTGTAGAAGAATTTGTAGGATACAAAAACAATAAAAGTTAATAAAAAATAAAGTAAATTTTATTGAAAACATCAAATGTTAATATAAAATAATAGTAAATGTTAAAAATAAATGGCAATGTTAAAATAATGGTGCATCTTATATTGTCCATGAGTTATATTCATTTAAATTCATTAACTTTCAAATGAGCAAAATTTTGATTCCTATGAGCGACACTTGTTGGGAGGGACAACCACACACACTGAAAGAGATTAGTTCCTTACTAGAAAGAGTGAGAAAATACCCTTGGTAGTACCAAAAAATTCATTTAACTTTAGTTGCTAGATTTTCATGAATTTAATTTTCTTGGATTTGAGTATGATATGAATTATTGATAATCATGCCTTCTTTGCATGCAAGGGGTACTCAATGTAGTTTATGTATATAAGTTTAGAGCCATTAGTGAAAGCACAAAGAAGATGGTTAGGTTACGTAGGTTCACTTAATTTTAGTGGTGTCAATATAATTTACATTAAATTTTATCTATAATTAATTATAAATGATATATTAAAAAAGAGTCATGATATATTATTCTATCATATTATTCTACAAATTTTCATACATACAAAAAAAAAAAACACTCTTATATTGTCCATGAGTTATATTCATTTAAATTCATTAACTTTCAAATGAGCAAAATTTTGATTCCTATGAGCGACACTTGTTGGGAGGGACAACCACACACACTGAAAGAGATTAGTTCCTTACTAGAAAGAGTGAGAAAATACCCTTGGTAGTACCAAAAAATTCATTTAACTTTAGTTGCTAGATTTTCATGAATTTAATTTTCTTGGATTTGAGTATGATATGAATTATTGATAATCATGCCTTCTTTGCATGCAAGGGGTACTCAATGTAGTTTATGTATATAAGTTTAGAGCCATTAGTGAAAGCACAAAGAAGATGGTTAGGTTACGTAGGTTCACTTAATTTTAGTGGTGTCAATATAATTTACATTAAATTTTATCTATAATTAATTATAAATGATATATTAAAAAAGAGTCATGATATATTATTCTATCATATTATTCTACAAATTTTCATATATACAAAAAAAAATAACATGTGTTACTTTGTGATACATGTTACTATTCATGTGGTGTAGAAGAATTTGTAGAATAATATATAACTTTATGTTAAAAAACAATAAATGTTAATATGAAATAGTAATAAATGTTACATTAAAAACATTAAACGTTAATATAAAATATTAATAAATGTTATATATTAAAAATAAATGAATGGCAATATTAAAATAATGATAATTGTATATAAAATATTAAATACTATAATAGTAAAATACAATTTTTATAATAAAATAATATTTTTTATTCAACTTAAAAAAAGTACAAAATATCTAATATTTATTTAGTGTATGAATATTGTTTAATGAGTTTAATATTTATATGTTATACATATATTTTTTATGTGTTACTGTTTGTGATGAGTTAGAAAATATTTAAAATTTAAATTTAAAAATTATTTTTAATCAATCACAAACACTAATATAAAATGACATATCTTTTTATATAAGACATGTGCTCATATTACACTCATGGAAAGTGATATTGACAAGTGTCATATTACCTGAGATAATTATTTTATACACAGTATTAGATATTACGATACTTAAAACTTATGTTTAATCATGAAGTACAAGAGTCTGTTTGCAAGTTGAATTTTGGAGAGAAATTAAAGACTTTAGTGTCATAAAATACATTTGTGGGATGACTCTCAAATATTTCATTTCTCTTCTTTCACTACAAAAAAATATACCGTTAGCCACGGTTAAAACCGTGGCTATTGTATGAAAAAACCATGGCAAAACACAGCAGCCACGGTTACCTCTACCCTAGCAATTACTGGCGTAGCAAAAATTTACCCATGGTCAGTTTATCATATAGCTACACTTTTGTGAAGTGTGGTAACATTTCTTTAACCACGGTTTAACCGTGGCTAATTTATTCCATTTGTTTTAACCACACCTCGTCATGGGTAATTTATACCATTATTTTAACCATACTCTAATCGTGGCTAAATCTTTATTCAATTATTTTCACACATTCATCTCTTGCTCCTGTTTAACAATCATTATATTCTACAATATAATGGTAACTAAATAAAATTAAATATTTATAAGTTAATAATAATAGCTTTTATTTTTTTTAATGTGAAAACTATACCAAATTGTCCAAACTAGAGAAAATAAACATTTCCAAATGCTAGTCAGGAACACAACAAAAAAGGTTTGCTTATAAACATAATATAGTAGTGATGCTAAACATGAAAATAGTTCCATAGAGTAGCTTATCCGCACTAACAACGTCGGAGTTTGGAAGATGTTCTAAAACAATTTAAGAAAAAAGAAAGAAATCACTTCAAGCATGTTTGCCCCAACCATCACGGATAGCAAATAGCGCGATTGGTTTTGAGGGCCTAAGGAAGGGTACATCACACTTGAAGTACCATTTCCTGTCCAGCTGCATCATACATATCCACATTGAATGTTTCACATGTTTGAGTCTCCATAGGCAAGTGTCTCTTTTTTTGTAGATGGGTTTAGCACATCAATGAAATCCCCCCTTCCTCAAGCTGGAACCAAAGAAAACATAAACTGTTAATACAAACTCCATTGGGTACAATTAAAGATGGTTGAGTTTCAACAGTATGTTCAATTTAGCGAACAATATAGGCAATAAAATTAAGAATGTCTTCCATATGACACTTTTAGAATAAGTATTGCTTCAACTAATGGCATCATCTGACCACTACATTGACTTAAATCAAAATAGAGTTTAGATGATTACTATATTTTTCCTTGACAATAGTATATTGACTTAGATGATCACATTAAAAAATTATGAGCCAGTAGAACTCAAAAACATCTCTTTTATGTGGTATTGTATCAATTAATATGTTGAATTGGTGCATCTTAAAAAACATCAGATACTATTATTGCTATTATTGAAAGATAAAGAATGAAGCAACATATATAAAACTGATATCAGACGAATATGATGATAACAAAAAGAGATATATAATAGTCATGGATTGAGAATAATATATAAAAGCAAAAGAGATATATAGGAAATGAAGAAAGTGAGAAAGCATCATAATGAAAAAATCATATTCAAAGAAGGAAATATGAAGAAATTTCCAGGAGTTTCGATGTCCCATGAATTAACTAAAGAGCAGTTGAGGAGGAAGGAATTACTTACACAGTTGTCAGACTTTCCAAACTTCTAACCCATGAAGGGATATCATCAAAAGAAGTGAAACTATTGTTGCTCATATCCCTGTAACATAATTATTATGATA
>NW_017727263.1:0-1139 GCF_001865875.1 Lupinus angustifolius | reverse complement strand
TAGAAAATAAAAAACGTTAACGGTTAACCTTTTGGAGATGGAAACAACGAGAATCATGAATGAGAACCAAAGCGAGAAGTGAAGAGAAAGCGATATATCTCAAAAACGCAATGGAGTTTAGGATCTAGATTTGTTTTGAGATATAAGGAAAACATGAAGAGGAAGAAGCCAAGTCGTGATCAGAGAGAGAAAATTTGGGATCGGGATTGGGATTGGGTGAGGGGTGATTTTTTTCTTTGTATGCCTATTTTCAGAAAATGAGTAAAAAAATGGGAGGGAGATGGAAAAGAAAATGAAGGGATAGAGGAGAGATGTGCAGGTTTTTGTGGCACAGGCCCAACTAACTGTAGCTAGCTAATGGGTTGGTCTTAGTATCAATTTTGAGACGGGCCATCCAGTGTGGCAAAAAAGTAGTGGCTAACAAGATATTTTCCTGTAGTGTTTGTCACCAAAATCCAACTTGCAAAAGACACATAAGAGAAAATAAGATTGCACTCTGAATGCTCTTTAAGTGTGATATCTATGAATGATTAGTGTAAAAAATTATATAAATGAGTATATATTCATTTGTATTACATATATTTAAAAATAAATGATAATTAATTATAAATGATGAAGTTGCAGTGCTAATGTAAAAATCTTACATTATTAGTTGATAAATATTTTTCTCAAACATTTTATATTATCAGCAAATTATTCACTTTCAGTTAACAATTATCAACTCTTAGTAAAAATTTAGTGGCTCTTATTTAAATATCAAATCACACAACATACTATATGATTTCCACACGAAATATTTATAATATTTTATTTTGGCATAGTATATTTTACATTTTGCTAACTTTATATGAGGAGGGGTGTAACTTTGTAATGATAAGTAAGTGTTTAATATATCTAGAAGTATTTTGTATTCCCTTATAGGCGAAATTTCTAATTTACACAACTATGTTTAAAAGGATATTTAAAATCTATAAACAAGTTAAAAGTTTATGAATTAGAAACCTCACAGGCTCAAACCCCATCTTTTTGTAGTTTAAGGTATCGAGGCACATATAAAAAAATCATTAATTCGAGTGCTAGTTTATTTTTACTAAAATGTGCATTCATTCTTTGAAAATGATAGATAATTAATTTATTAA
>NW_017727262.1:0-1469 GCF_001865875.1 Lupinus angustifolius | reverse complement strand
TTTTTTCAAAAAATTATTTCAGTAATGTGTCAATTTTCATATTTTATTATCACTCAATTAATGAATTACTTTATTTTTGTAATCAACTAATGTAAAAATATTTTGGTAATAAAAAATTTAATATAAATAAAACATTGAAAATATCATCATAAAAAGAATGAAAACAATGACCTTACACAGGTTTAATAAAAATTATTAGATGAAATATCAAAATAATCTTTTAGCCAAAATAGAGCTTATTTTTAATTAGATTAGTAAAAGTGTTGTCAAAAAAGTGGCTTACCTTTATTTTACTTCCTAACTTTAATTATCAGTTGTAGTGAGACATAGATGAGGTATATTTAATGATATCTCATTCTCAATCTCGGTTCAATCAAAATGTTATTTTTCTTTTAATTTTTTATTCATGTGATAACATGTGATTAACCTAAAATAGTAAATAAAATATCATAGAGGATAAGTAATCTCTATCTGATTTATTGTGACTAGTAATCTCATCTACTAAATCTTTTTTAGCATTTTTCCCGCAGTTATATGTTAAATGACCAATGGTTTGGCATCCTAAGCAATAATCAGGAAGATTCTCATACTTAAGGTAGACAAAAAAATCAAATCCCTCCCTTTCGACTAGGATTTGTTCAGGCAGTTTTGATTTGAGGTTAATGTCCACCAAAGTTTTTGCAAAGTGCCCAAATGCTCTGCTGTTAGTAGCCTCATCCAAAGCTATTGGAGTGCCAATCTCCCCCGCTATTGAGAATATGATACTTCCAGTATTCTTGAGGCAAACCTAGGATTTTCACCCAACATTGTGAATGTGAGAGCTTCTGAATGCTAGGATTAAAGTCAGGTGTCCATAAGAATAACCTCAGGAATCCAGGACGAAGGTTCCAGGTACTCGTGGCATAGATAGATCACATGTCCTCAACATTTGAAAATGAGAAATCATAATACCCCTTACCAAGGGAAATCATGCTCCATTTACTTATCATGCTCCACAGACCTGTGAGCTTAGCTTTAAGGTCAAGGGACTTCGTTGGAGTGTTTCCTTTGGAGTAGATGATCCTGCCATAAAAGTGATTTTTGCATCTCTTGAGTCCTGCCTGATACTCATCCTCCGGTATTTTGACAGCAATGGAATCACCTTTGACACATGGTTGGGGCTGTTGGGATAAAGAAATGTCACAAGCATTTGTCACTACTTGAGAAAATGACTTGTTGACAGTTTGAGGATGAGTTTTGAGCTTAGGAGAAGCACCAAGATCATCGAGGAAGGTCCAGGGTATTGGGATGGTGCACATGGTAGAGCAAGAAGAATGTCAAGAAGATTTCCAAGAAGTTTGGAGAAGTTCCCATAACTTTGGAGTTACCAAGCCCTAGCAAAGCATTTCCATTCTTTTCTTCTCTATCTCCATATCAAAAAAACCCCTTACATTATTAGTTGATAAATATTTTTCTCAAACATTTTATAT
>NW_017727261.1:0-270 GCF_001865875.1 Lupinus angustifolius | reverse complement strand
AACTGAAGCCGTTAGTGTTTCAAAAGTCACAAAATTATAAGCAACTCCTAGTGGCTAACTCTAAAACTAGGGTACTGCCTCTCCTCAATCCTGCATGCCCCCTCGTGGAACATCACGAACAGGTAGCTCCAAATTTGAGCAAAGCTGTCTACCTGACGAGTACACGTCCGGAAAGCAAGCAATAGAAAAGAAGAGAAATAGAGAGAGTAAGACATCTAATGAATATAATTCATTGACGGCATGGACTTACTCAGAATATTACACTCAGAT
>NW_017727260.1:0-1389 GCF_001865875.1 Lupinus angustifolius | reverse complement strand
TTGTTCTCATAAACGATTATCTAATCAACCTATGTAATGTAAACAACACTTACTCCCAAACAATATCATAAATTCACCATTTATCAATATATAATTCATCGACAAGATATCTTGACTATAATTAAATAAAACATAAGTGGAGATCATACTTCAAATAATAACATACACATATATTATCTATCACCGACATTATAACCCACCATTTATCAATATAAACAATAATGTATCCACATACATTTCATAAACCAATATCATAACCATAAGTAATAATATGTGCATAATGTTGATGATGCATGATGTTTGTAACTCAAATGTGAGAATCCACTTCCACAAGTGCATTATATGCCTGCTATGTCATGATCATCCACCTCACACCAATATCCTCCCAATAACCTAGTCGGAAATAAATCAAGAGTACAGGTCCCATACCAAGCCACCCATACCAAGCCACTTTGTACGCACCTAAAATAACATATCCTCGCAAGGAATTAAAAATAGATCGATCGGTTCCCTCAGGAACAGTCCTACCCGGACCTAGGTCGTACAAACGCTTTCTGGGCATCCCTCTCATTGATCCAGATTGCAAAGAGGGGTTGTCAGAGATCGTCTAGTTTGGCCTGTGAGAACTGTCCGATCCAACAAGGCACCTCCCTAGGAATACAAGGGACTCACCTCACCTAGACACTCCCTCAAGACATTGTTGACGAATCACCGTCCAACAACTCCGTCCCTCTCAACATCATGGTGCTCTAAGTCATCCCGGCAATTTCCTCTCCACTACTCCATTTTTAACCATATGTATATGAACACTAACCACAGTTAGATGATTAAATCTTTTAACCATTATTTACCATGCTTGGCCCACCTTAAGTCATCTCCCTCAGGAATGCTTCTTGTGGGTCCCGATCTTACGTTAACACGTAATATAAAGGAAATACATCCCACCACTACGACCATCGCTGAATACCCTGGACGGTCCCAGACCAAGCCTCTTACGGTCAGCCGATCTCGCTACGTGGTATCCTGGGTTCCTTTCTGGGCAGTGCCCTAATTCACATCATAACTCAAAGGGTAACGTCCCTACCACTACGACCATCGCTGAATCACCCTGGACGGTCCCAGACGAAGCCACTTATGGTCAGACGATCTCGCTCCGTGGTATCACGTATCCTTTTTTGGGCATTGCCCTAAATCATACATCCTTCTCGGATTCCTTTCTTTAAAATTAATTTCCGTATTTGACTATTTAATTCCAACACCTTGAATACTTTACTTTTTATTTCAATTACGGTGTTATACCAAAGTAAGTTTTATATCAGATACCCATACTAGGGTTATTACATACTCAACCAATCAATCCAAATAGTCAAACACAATTCCTGTCTCTCG
>NW_017727259.1:0-876 GCF_001865875.1 Lupinus angustifolius | reverse complement strand
TGGGCATCTCTCGCACAAGCGAGGCCCTCTCGCCCAAGCGACAATTCATCTTTAAATCTTAATTAAACTTAAGCCTTTCTCGCCCAAGCGAGACATCATTAAAATCCTGTTTTTTTTTCTTTTTTTCTTTTTTTCGCCCAAGCGAAGCTTTTGCTCGCCCGGGCGAGGCCTTTGCTCGCCCGGGTGAGACATTTCTCGCCCAAGCGAGAGAGTTCCATAATTTAATCGAAATCCTGGGCTTTTTCGCCTAAGCGGGACCCTTGCTCGCCCAAGTGAGGCTTTGTCGCCCAGGCGAGGGAGTTCCAGAACCAAAACTTCCCATCACCCATTCCCTCGCCCAGTCCTCGCCCAGGCGAGAGTTTCTCGCTCAAGCGACAGGGACTTGGACAGAATACCAACTTTTGCCTTTTTCGACAAACGAAACACATTTAAACATGATTTTTCAAACACCTGCACCCAGAAAAGTTCCCAACAACATTCATATACAATATTAAACACATTTTATCAACAAGCATATATATGCAAAAACATTCAAACATACAAAATCTTGGGTTGCTTAAAACCCAAGTTAACTCCAAAACCTTTGAGATGGTTTAGGAGATCTGGGTGTCATATTCGGACACCACTATGTCACGATGTGTTCTCTCTCACCTTAATGAAGCGTGCTTTAACTTGTCAACTATGGGTGGTTTGGTTTCAAGGTTTGAACACCGAAATCTTCGTAAATACCCCAATAAAAATCCGTTAGTTTCGGATATTTCTAAAATCGTCACTAAAATACTTAAAATCATTTCTCTCTTTCCCCATCGTGATTATACATCCATTTCATCAATCCGGTCCAACATCACGTGTTCTTGACCATCCTTTTTCATCGAA
>NW_017727258.1:0-2155 GCF_001865875.1 Lupinus angustifolius | reverse complement strand
AATCCTAATATCCGATTAGAATTTCGGATTTCGGCATTCTGAGTGAAAAATATTTAGAAAATAGGTATGTGTGTACTCAGAGTCTATATTGACTCGAAATGAAAATACAAAGTCAACGGCGCAATCGGAATTCGACTCCGAGTTACGGAACTCAAAAACCACTTTTTGAGCTGTACCGGGTGAGATTCGGCCTCGACAGCGGTCTGAAACCGACTGTCTCCGAAAATCATAAACATTTACTACTAAATTAGAAATAGAATTACATGACTCAAACTCAACCAGAGTTTTGTCTAATTCTTTACCAAAAATTCCCATAAATTCATTTTCGAAACTATAATGAATTACAATATTAATAAAATCTTATAATTCAAAATCGTAAAATTTGCGGTGTTACAATCCTCCCCCCCTTAAAAGATTTTCTTCCTCGAAAATAAAGCACATATCTTAAACAAAAAGTTATGGATAGGATTTATTTAGGGCTTAATCGACCTCCCACGTCGTATCTTCTCCATTTACTTGACTCTAAATAACCTTAACTAAGGTAATCTCCTTTCCTCGGAGGGTTTTCGCACTTCGAACACCAATTCTCTCCGGCATAGTCTCAAAATTTAGCTTATTCTTTAACTAGAGCTAATCTGTTTCAAGGGATTCTTTAAGGTCACTAAGCACTACTGCCTTATTGAAGCAGCTCAATATCATATGGTTCCTCGATAAACAGTCCATTCCTATAGACAAAGCTAAACGGTTGACAACATCCACAGATAAGAACGAATGGGTTCCAACCAAATCGAACAGCACAGATAAATAAATCTCATTCTTACGACCTGTACCTTATATAAGGTCCTCACTTGCCTCAATCTCAGCTCCGCTTATGGTGAATACCTGACTATTGGCCTTTGGTCTTGCCACTTGTACCGTGTTCACTTCTTCCTTTATCCGCTGTGGGTACATCGACCTGATATGACTCGGTTGATTACAGTGAAAGCACACTATGAACTTGAAACCATAGTGCCTTGTGTTGCACTTTGCACACAGGTTGTTATTGTTCCCACCCGACGGACTCACTCGACTGTTGTAGTTGCTAGTGCTGTTATTGTTGTTCCCTTGTTGGAAGTCCTTATTTTTGTAAGGCTTGATATTACTCGGTTGACTCCTACGAAGCGTAAGGTTTCTGGTTGCGGTTGAAAGATCTTCCCCTTCCAAACCCTTGTCCAGATTTCCTCTGAGGACCGTAGGAACTTGCAGGTTGTACGACACTCTCTAGTGTCGCATTCCTCGCCTCAACGCACTTTTCATAGAGTCTGCATCTATTTACCAGAGTTGCAAAGTTTTGTATTTGTTGGTTAACGAACATCACCTTCAGGACTTGCTTAAGTCCATCCTCGAACTTAGCACACTTAGACCTCTCATTCCCAATCTCATATAATGTGGGGCATACCTCGCCAGTTCCTCGAATTTGGCAGCATACTCTCCCACGGTCAGACTCTCTTGCTGCAGACGCAGAAATTCCATTTCCTTCTTGGTCTTCATATCAGCAGGAAAATACTTATGCAAGAACTTATCCTTGAATGTGGTCCAGCTGACCACCTGGTGCTCATGCACCCTCTGCCTCTTGGTGAACTCCCACCAGTTTTCAGCTTCCTTGGATAACATGTAGGTCGCATAAGTGACCTTCTGCTCATCGGTGCACATGAGTGCCCGAAAGATTTTCTCCAGCTCTTGGATCCATTCATTTGCAGCCTCAGGTGCAAATCCTCCCTCGAACTTCGGGAGTTCTCTACGACAGAACTCATCCAGACCCCTATACTGAGTCGATCCTTGACTCAATTGGGTTTATTATTGTTGGTTCAGCTGATGTAAGTTAGCGTTACACCCTGAATAGCTGCGGTCATTGCCGCCATGAAATCTAGGTTAGCGGTTCCTCTTCCAGCCATCTGAATCTGTGACCATTTAGACTAGGTGAGATACTCTTCTCACTAAAAACTTCCATCCTCGAACTCCAACAACGATCAAATAATCATACACAAACAAACAACTATCACACAAAGTCACACAAGAAAGCATGTAAGGCCATGCCCAAGGCCGATTAGGAAAGAGCCGCTCTGATACTATATTGTAACGCCCCGAAAAATACTTCTAAAAAACATTGCGGAAA
>NW_017727257.1:0-1827 GCF_001865875.1 Lupinus angustifolius | reverse complement strand
TCCAGATTGCAAAGAGGGGTTGTCAGAGATCGTCTAGTTTGGCCTGTGAGAATTGTCCGATCCAACAGGGTACCTCCCCAGGAATACAAGGAACTCACCTCACCTAGACTCTCCCTCGAGACATTGTTGACGATTCACCGTCCAACAACGCCGTCCCTCTCAACATCATGGTGCTCTAAGTCATCCCGTCAATTTCCTCTCCACTACTCTATTTTTAACGATATGCATATAAACACTAACCACAGTTAGATGATTAAATCTTTTAACCATTATTTACCATGCTCGGCCCACCTTAAGTCATCTCCCTCAAGAATGCTTCTTGTGGGTCCCGATCTTACATTAACACATAATATAAAGGAAATACATCCCACCACTACGACCATCGCTGAATACCCTGGACGGTCCCCGACCAATCTTCTTACGGTCAGCCGATCTCATTCCGTGGTATCCCAGGTTCCTTTCTGGGCAGTGCCCTAATTCACATCATAACTCAAAGGGTAACGTCCCTACCACTACGACCATCGCTGAATCACCCTGGACGGTCCCAGACCAAGCCACTTACGGTCAGATGATCTCGCTCTGTGGTATCACGTATCCTTTTCTAGGCATCGCCCTAAATCATACATCCTTCTCGGAATACTTTCTTTAAAATTAATTACCGAGTTTGACTATTTAATTCCAACACCTTGAATACTTTACTTTTTATTTCAATTACGGTGTTATACCAAAGTAGTTTTTATATCACATACCCATACTAGGGTTATTACATACTCAACCAATCAATCCATATAGTCAAACACAATTCCTGTCTCTCGCCCAAGCAAGGACCCTCCGCTCAAGCGAAAATTCAATCAACAATACCATTTTAAAACTGGGCATCTCTCGCACCAGTGAGGCCCTCTCGCCCAAGCGACAATTCATCTTTAAATCTCAAGTAAACTTAAGCCTTCCTCGCCCAAGTGAGACATCATTCAAATCCTGGTTTTTTTTTTCGCCTAAGCGAAGCTTTTGCTCGCCCAAGCGAGAGAGTTCTAGAATTTCTTTGAAATCCTGGGCTTTTTCACCTAAGCGGGATCCTTGCTCGCCCAAGCGAGGCTTTGTCGCCCAGGCGAGGGAGTTCCAAAACCAAAACTTCCCCTCGCCCAAGCGACAGGGACTTGGATAGAATACAAACTTGTGCCCTTTTCAACAAACGGAACACATTTAAACATGGTTTTTCAAACACCTGCACCCAGAAAAGTTCCCAACAACATTCATATACAATATTCAACACATTTATTTCATCAACAATCATATATATTCAAAACATTCAAACATACAAAATCTTGGGTTTCTAAAAACCCCATTTAACTCCAAAACCTTTGAGATGGTTTAGGAGATCCGGGTGTCATATTCGGACACCACTATGTCACGATGTGTTCTCTCTCACCTTAATGAAGCGTGATTTAACTTTTCAACTATGGGTGGTTTGGTTTCAAGGTTCGAACACCGAAATCTTCGTAACTACCCCAATAAAAATCCGTTAATTTCGGATATTTCTAAAATCGTCACAAAATACTTAAAATCATTTCTCTCTTTCCCCATCGTGATTATACATCTATTTCATCCATCCGGTCCAACATCACGTGTTCTTGACCATTCTTTTTCATCGAAAGTCCGTTCACGATTTCCATTCATTTTAAACGTACAATTTTTAGTAAAACTACATATTCCGATTTAAGACATTCTTTGATAATCTTACCACTTTAAAGTAAGTTATTCAAAGTATCATTTAACAGTTTTATGAGGCATCCATGTAATCATAAACTTTAACATCCTTTTTAGCAA
>NW_017727256.1:0-2861 GCF_001865875.1 Lupinus angustifolius | reverse complement strand
ACATACTTAAATCTCATCAACATCCATTGGTTGAATGTTGAGAGATCAAGGATTGAAGATGTAAGAAACAATGAGAAATGAGAGAAAAAGATGAAGAGAGGATTTACCTCCTCTTGGCAAACTTTGAAAATGAGAGAGTGTGAGAGTGAAGTGTGAAGTGTGGAGTGTTTAATGAGAGAAGGAAATCAGATTTCCCCCTAGGCAATGATGAAAAATCTCCTAGGGTGGCTAATGATGATTTCATGAGATATGGGTGAAAGTGATGGGAGGTTTGCTTTATGGAAGTCAAATCTCGCATCCCAATGCGAAATGGTCACCTCGCGGACACGCGCGAGAAACATGCCCGAGTATTATCGGCCAATACTCGATCGGGTATTATAAATCGCCCAATCCTAATATCCGATTAGAATTTCGAATTTCGGCATTCCGTGTGAAAAATATTTAGAAAATAGGTATGTGTGTACTCAGAGTCTATATTGACTCGAAATGAAAATAAAAAGTCAACGGCGCAATCGGAATTCGATTCCGAGTTACGGAACTCAAAAACCACTTTTTGAGCTGTACCGGGTGAGATTCAGCCCCGACAGCGGTCTGAAACCGACTGTCTCCGAAAATCATAAAAATTTACTACTAAATTAGAAATAGAATTACAAGACTGAAACTCAACTAGAGTTTCGTCTAAGTCTTTACCAAAAATTCCCATAAATTCATTTTCGAAACTATAATTAATAACAATATTAATAAAATCTTTTAATTCAAAATCGTAAAATTCGCGGTGTTACAATCCTCCCCCCTTAAAAGATTTTCATCCTCGAAAATAACGAACATCTCTTAAACAAAAAGGTAGGGAAATGGGGATAGGATTCTCTCATCGCATCTTCGACCTCCCAAGTCGCATCTTCGCCATTTACTTGACTCCCAATAACCTTAACCAAGGTAATCTCCTTTCCTCTGAGGGTTTTCGCACTTCGAACACCAATTCTCTCCGGCATAGTCTCAAAATTTAGCTTATTCTTTAACTAGATCTAATCGGTTTCAAGGGATTATTTAGGGTCACTAAACACTATTGTCTTATTGAAGCAGCTTAATATCATATGGTTCCTAGATAAACAGTCCATTCCTATAGACAAAGCTAAACAGTTGACAACATCCATGGATAAGAACGAATGGGTTCCAACCAAATCGAACAACACAGATAAAGAAATCTCATTCGTACGACCTGTACCTTATATAAGGTCCTCACTTGCCTCAATCTCAACTCCGCTTATGGTGAATACTTGGCCATTGGCCTTTGGTCTTGCTGCTTGTACCGTGTTCACTTCTTCCTTTATCCGTTGTGGGCACATCGACCTGATATGACCCGATTGGTTACAGTGAAAGCACACTATGCACTTGAAACCATAGTACCTTGTGTTGCACTTTGCACACCAGGGGTGTGTGGGGTTGTTATTGTTCCCACCCGACGGACTCACTCGACTGTTGTTGTTGCTAGTGCTGTTATTGTTGTTCCCTTGTTGGAAGTCCTTATTGTTAATATATCTATAAGTATTTTTTATTCCCTTATACGCGAAATTTCTAATTTAGACAACTATGTTTAAAAGGATATTTAAAATCTATAAACAAGTTAAAAGTTTATGAATTACAAACCTCACAAGCTCAAACCCCATCTTTTTGTAGTTTAAGGTATCGAGGCACATATAAAGAAATCATTAATTCGAGTGCTAGTTTATTTTAACTAAAACGTACATTTATTCTTTGAAAATGATAGATACTTAATTTATTAACTAATTCATGATGGAAAAAAGCTTAAATCATATTTATTTGATGATTTAAAAGTAGAAATTATTTTTTCAATCCTTAAAAAACTAAAACTACAAAAATAAAAAACTAAAACTACAAAAATAATAATTAGGCCAATTTGTCAGCACAAGAGTTGCCCTCTCTATAAATGTGAGTGATTTTCCAATTTAACAATTCCAGAATCTTAGAACACCTGTGCCACTTGTTATGTAACTGCCAAGGGGGATTAGTATCTCCTCTGAAAATTTTCACAACCAAAACAGAGTCAACTTCAAGCCAAATTTTCAACCACCCTTTCTTGTAGGCCAAGGAAATAGCTTTAATAGCCGAATAAAGCTCAACATATAGGGAAAATTGGATATTAAGATAGGAGCCAAATCCTAGAAGGAACACCCCTTTGTGATCTCTAAATATGCCTCCTCCACCCGCATGACCAGGACAACCGAAAGCTGCACCATTTGTGTTCACCTTTATCCAACCAACCGAGGGTGCCAACCAGAGAACTTCAGTAATCTTAGGAGCAGAGTTGTAGTGGATACTGACTTTGAAATGCTTTAAAATAATCAGATCATTGATAGAAGGATTTGCAGACATTGTAGAATAATTGCTTGAAATAGTTGTGTCCCTGATTATCCTAGCAATTGCTTGGTTGAGAGAAATCACTCTGTCCTCGAATCTTGTTTGATTCCTGCAAAACCAAATAGTTGAAATTGTGCTGACAGCACAGATTAGCAAAAGTTGTTGAAGTTGCTTGCTGAAATTGTTATTGCATGAGATGATCAACTCTTCGATAGAATTTAAGTTGATTTTGATTGAGAAAATTGACATAAGCCAATTCCAAATAGTAATAGCAAAATTACAGTTGAGGATGATATGATTAATTCGAATGCTAGTTTATTTTAACTAAATCATTAATTCGAGCGCTAGTTTATTTTAACTAAAATGTGCATTTATTCTTTGAAAATGATAGATACTTAATTTATTAACTAATGCACGATGAAAGAAAGGCTTAAATCATATTTATTTGATGATTTAAAAGTAGAAATTATTTTTTCAATCCT
>NW_017727255.1:0-2980 GCF_001865875.1 Lupinus angustifolius | reverse complement strand
ATATATAGTTTTTGTTTCTCTTATCTACTTCAATCCTAGATAAAGTATTACTTTTTATAGTATTATATTTTAAGCAAATCCCAAAAATTACATTAACTAAAAATGACTTTAGTAATGTTAAAATTAGCCAAACGTAAACACTTTGTTGTTTAATTTTATGCATGACTTTCTCTCACATAGGTTCTAAAGTGTGGAACAAACCAGCTTGCCCACTCTCCTTTACCAACTTTTCTCCCAGACCATGGGAAATCATATCACTCCACATGAAAAAAGTCAAAGAACTGTCCTTTTCTTTGTCAGGCAAACACAAAACAAAAACTAAGGAAGGTTTGCAAAAAGGAAGTTATTCCAATGAGGGCCAGCCAAACTATTTTATTATCATATAGATAGGCATCATACATAAGACATAAATGTCTATAGATGAAGCATTATTATTTACAGGAAATTATAGAAAGGCATTCAAGACACAATGCAAGCATATAATAGTACAACTTTATTATGGAGATGGAGGCACAAACATTCCAGCATTTTCTATTCCTTGATAAAAAGTGAACTGAATCTCCTCTAGCCCTTCTTCATCATCCCATATATCATCAGAGTCACTTTCCTCTTCGTCATCATCGTCATAGTATTCATCAACAAAAAAATCCCATCCCAAATACTCAGAGGGTTCTGAGAAGTCATCCCAGCCATTGTTCTCATGATAGTCTACGACATGAGGCCCTAAAACCTTCACATTTGGAAAATCCTTCTCCAGCGAGATGTTCTCAATGTTGACACCCCAGCATCCCCTCAAATCCAAAAGCTCGAGCTTAGGACAGTTCGAAAGAATTTGAAGAAGGCCTTCGGTCTTGACGAGCTGGTAAGCAATTCCAAGATGCTTGAGATTAGGCATAGTGGTGGAAATAGCAATTGCTTCATCATCATCAAAGGGCTTGTCCGAAGTATCTATTGGATGCATGTTCCGATAAAAAACTTCTAGCATTGTGCAATTCTTTCCAATTGTCTCTAGTGCATGAGCACCAATTTTGTTGCAATAGCTCACATCCAAGAAAGAAAGCATAGACAGCTTTTTGGTAAGATGCTCCACTATAGAATCAGTCATATTGCATCTTTGCAGTCGCAAAGTTTGGAGGGAGCCAGCACTAGCAAAAGAATAAAACACCACATAAGAAAGATATCAATTTGATTTTATAATTCAAGATGCATGACAAAGCAAATGTTAGCATAACTGAGTAAAGACACTGGTTTTTTTATAATTGAATGTGAATCTGTGGTATTAAAACAATATAATTTATATTCTACTTTTGGCAATAAGCATAATAAACAATGAAGTATTTAACCATAAGACCTCCTCCAAAATGCAGCAAACACGAAATAAAATGTGCAATTCTCTGCTTACTTTTCAGCAATGAAAGTGAATGTCTTCTCACTTTGGACACAAGAAACAGTGAGCTTGCGAAGGGATCCTGAGCTTCTTGTGATCAGCAACACAAGCATTCGATCAATTTTATCAGGCTCAGTTTGGTTGCACCATTCCTCAAGGTCAATCTCTTGCCAGCAGTAAGGTCCAGCTAATGTACTAGCCCATGATTTGCATACACTGGGCACAATTGACAGTCTTTCCTCGAGAGAAAGATGGGTAAAGATAGCCCCTTGTAGGTCCGGTAATAAGTCTTTCCAATCACGAAAGTCAGCCGCTTCTTCCATATCGTCTGCAAAATAATGAAATTGTGCTTTCTTAAGCTTTCTGTTCAGGAATCAATAACTAATACGAATCTGCTTACTGGGAAACAGTACTTCTCTTACAAAAAAGAGATTCTTTAAGTAAATGGTAAAGGATTTATTTTCATAAGAGTTAGGAAAGATAGATAATTGGGTTTTTTAAGTGAATGAAATGTGACAAATTTAGGATATAATAATTAATAAATGGATAGAGATAAAAGAAAACTTAAATCACTCACACATAGAACAAAAAAAATAAAAGAGATGGAGATTTACCAGTCCAAAAATGTTCAGAGTTTTTTCTTGAAGAACCAGAATTATATAAAAACTCACCCGAAAATCCAGCAGATGCACCGAGAGAAAGAGAGGTAAAAGAAATAACAAAAGGGAAAGGGGGTAAGACTACAACACGAGACACGAGAATTATCCAACCACCAACAACGACCCAAGACTTCAACACACCAAACAACAACGAAAAGGATCTGAACAAAAGTAAAGCACAGAAACAATGCAAGCACTTGCAGTGTAGAGAGCAAAAGAAGCTCAAAACACACACGAAGAGGTTGCTAATGAGGAATACTAGTTGAAATATGAAATGAGGAGAAACAGAAAATATCGGTTTATTCATTTGACTGCCATACTGAAACTGTGAAAAACTGGTTTGGCTGGCCAGTTTAAATAGTAAAAGGAAAAGGAACCTCAAAATTTGGGGATAACATATTATATCTAATAATATTGTGTCATGAAGTGTGATTGGTTATAAAAGTAGTTAATATTTAAACTTTTAACATAAATATTGTGTCATGACATGTGAAATGACATACAATGTAGGACAAAATACTCTTTAAAATTTGGCATTGATAAGATTCAAGATATATGTAAAATGTAATAAATGTTTTAAAATATTTTTTGCAATATATTAAATAGTTTGAATCTTTGAGTAAATTACAATGACGTTACTATATTTAGTGCAATGACATAAATCACTCCAACTTTTTTTTGCATATAAACAAAGTATTCCAAATTTATGTACATATATTACACTATCATTCTCTGAATGATATAAGTGTAATATTTTAAACAAAAAAATTATGAATATAATTTAGATAAACTATAGGAGATATAATGCACTTTAATCTGATAAAAAATAACTAGCAAGAATGATTCTTATATTACTGGAACTTTACTCTATAGTATATCATACACTTGTGGAAACTTGTGGAAATTTTCCACCATTTTAAACATAGTTGTTGGT
>NW_017727254.1:0-3124 GCF_001865875.1 Lupinus angustifolius | reverse complement strand
ATATTGGTTAAAAATATAAAATAAAAAATTGATTTCATAGTAAAATTCTATTTGCAAATTTACAAACCGTCACTTTTTCATAGCTAATGTAAATTTAATCAAGTATAAGTTACACCAACACTCTTGGAGTTTAGTTTAATCATACCTACTATCATACTTGTTTAAAAGATTACAATTGTATTCGTTGCATATATAGGTGACAAATTTATGAATTTTTGGATCCAAAAACATGAAAAATCATATATCACTCCATATAAATTCATTTAATGATATTTTAAATAATCAAATCTATCCATATTCAACTTAATGGATGCGTTAAAATCCATCTATAAATCAACTTTAATTGACTAAATGGATGAATATGTAATTCATTTGTTTCTTTTATTAGCAACTAAAAGTACTATATGAGTAAACCATCTTTTTGAAAACCATTATTTCAATAAAGCATTTGTTAATGTTTTTAAAAAAATCACCTTTAAAGTTCATTTTTTTAAAAATGTATTCTAAATTTTCTAATTAATAATCTCACTATCATGTGACCAAGTGCTATTAAGATATTATGTCACTATCACAATTTAATATAAAATCAATGTGAGAATATAGTCTTCGTGAAGAATAACAAGATCTCTTATGTAAGTGAAGTTACTTACCAAGAGATCATTTTCCTTGTTCGATAAAGATTTTGAGTTTTCTTGAGTACTAAATACTTGAATATAACAATGTAAACTCAACTCTAAAAATGCTATGAAAAAATACACACAAGAACCTATTCTATATGAGAAAATTATGCAAAGTTTTTCAAAAATAGATTTCACAATTTCCAGAAAACAGATTTTTTTCTAAATTGAAAGTGCAAAATGTCAAGAATGGCACTAGCATATCTTAGCCTATGTTTTGATGAAGACAAGGTTCTAACAAAGCTTGAAGATGGCTCAATAATCAACATGCCTTATGGTCATTTGGTCATATCTAGACTAGGTGATAAATTGAGTCTATAACCCAAGTAGTCTGGGATGTGTGCCGTAGTAAGTGAGTATAGGTTAGGTGAACCTAGATGCTAGTCTAAATACCATATTCAAGAGATGCATCATCTAGTTAATCGTATGTTCATGAATATATCATACATGTTATCTATGTTTATTAGGCATAATATAAATGATAAAACATGTATACATATTGCACATAACATATGAGAAGTTTGCCTTGTGAAACATATGCATAAATGCTCTAGTTAATCGATTAACATGTAAGCTTAATCGATTAACGTAACTGATTTTCTGTTGAGTATGTGTTTTCTGTTTTTAACTGATTTGGATGTCATTCTGTAAGTCCGTTAATCGATTAAATGGTAGTCTTAATCAATTAATGTGTCTGTTTTGTGTTTTAACTGAAATCTGTTTTTGCTGTTGTACCTGCTTAACTGTTTAACTGTTTTTGCAACAATATTAATAAAATCTTATAATTCAAAATCGTAAAATTCGCGGTGTGACAACTCATATGCATTCATTCTATTGGTTTAGGGCTCTATTAGAGAGCATTTGCATTCGATTTTTCACTGTTATTTTGCTTGAGAGTTGCATGTGTGAGAAGAGAGATTATGCTGTTTTTCTGTAACATGCTTTATGTTTCTGCATAATTTGATATTCATTTGATATTGCTCACATGATCATGCATTAGATTCTGATTGAAAGAAACCTGTTGTTTACTGTATTCTGATTAAATCACTTTCATATTGATGGCTTAATTCATTAGGATAAGGGTTAATCGTTTGTCTTTACATTGTAATATCTTAGGCTTTATGTGCTATACCTTGATTTTAACGTGTGCTGTGCAGTCTGGATTTGTCTCTTGGTGTAAAATCACCACCGAGATTGTAGTTCTTCACCAAGGCAGGAAGGTCTTGATTTGAGGATAAGATTCTTGGCTAGGGCTTGTTCGCGAGAAAGGTTTTCTCAGGAGGCGAAAGGGTAGAAGTCAAACCAGGTTTTAGAGATCCTAGATTTCAAGAAGGGAGCATCCCTTGTGCTTGTAAATTGAATTGGTAATTGTATCTTAATCAATATTGTGAACAAATAAAATCTCCCTGATCCGGAAGGGGAGGCCTGGATGTAGTTTGCAGTGGACCGTAAACGAACCAGGATAAAAATCCTTGTGCACTGTTCTTTCTCTCTTTCTTTATCTTTCTGTTTCTTGCATTGATACACTGAATATATACTTGAGAATTTGGATATCTGTTTAATGCTATATTGTTAACAATTGTATGCAATAATATCTGAAATATATCTGTTTAAAGTGTATCTTATTGAAAGTGAAAATTGTTTGTTCTGTTAATCTGTTCTGTAACTGTGTTAATCGGTTAAGCCCTTCTATTAATCGATTAACTAGACAATTTTTCCAGTATTTGGGTTGTTGTTAAAAAACGGTAGTTTTTAACCGCCGCACTTATTCAACCCCCTTTTAGGTGTTCCTAGACCACTGATACCTAACAAATGAAACTAAGTCTGGTTAATTGTGTTTATTGTTGTCCAATTGCGCTATGCTAGAAACATGTGAATTAAATTTTGAGATAAAATTCTGTGATTGTGAGTGATTAAGGTTATGAAGGCATAGTATATTTTACATTTTGCTAACTTTATATGAGGAGGGGTGTAACTTTGTAATGATAAGTAAGTGTTTAATATATCTTGAAGTATTTTGTATTCCCTTATATGCGAAATTTCTAATTTACACAACTATGTTTAAAAGGATATTTAAAATCTATAAACAAGTTAAAAGTTTATGAATTAGAAACCTCACAAGCTCAAACCCCATCTTTTTGTAGTTTAAGGTATCGAGGGACATATAAAGAAATCATTAATTCGAGTGCTAGTTTATTTTAACTAAAATGTGCATTTATTCTTTGAAAATGATAGATACTTAATTTATTAACTAATTCATGATGGAAAAAAGCTTAAATCATATTTATTTGATGATTTAAAAGTAGAAATTATTTTTTCAATCCTTAAAAACTAAAACTACAAAAATAAAAAACTAAAACTACAAAAATAATAATTACTGAGGGAAATAATTGACAAATTCAATGTTACCAATTATATTAACTAGTTATGTATTTTATGTGAATTTT
>NW_017727253.1:0-3658 GCF_001865875.1 Lupinus angustifolius | reverse complement strand
ATTATTAAAACTTTCAATAATTCTGTGATTTTTTTCAAAAAATTATTTCAGTAATTTGTCAATTTTCATATTTTATTATCACTCAATTAATGAATTACTTTATTTTTGTAATCAACTAATGTAAAAATATTTTGGTAATAAAAAATTTAATATAAATAAAACATTGAAAATATCATCATAAAAAGAATGAAAACAATGACCTTACACAGGTTTAATAAAAATTATTAGATGAAATATCAAAATAATCTTTTAGCCAAAATAGAGCTTATTTTTAATTAGATTAGTAAAAGTGTTGTCAAAAAAGTGGCTTGCCCTTTATTTTACTTCCTAAATTTAATCATCGGTTTTAGTGAGACATAGATGAGGTATATTTAATGATGTTTTATTCTGAATCTCGCATCAATCGAAATGTTATTTTTTTTTAATTTTTTTTTCATGTGTTAAAATGTGATTAACCTAAAACAGTAAATAAAATATCATAGAGGATAAGTAATCTCTATCTAATTTAGTGTGACTAGTAATCTCCTATAATATTTGGAGTTTTTTTTTTTTGGTTTCCCACATGTATCTCCTTGTAGGTCCGGTAATAAGTCTTTCGAATTACGAAAATCAGCTGCTTCTTCCATATCGTCTGCAAAACAATGAAATTTTTGTTAAGCTTTCTGTTTAGGAATCAATAACTAATATGACATTCATATTATTCGGAGAGATGGTTTAGGGTTCTTCCAACTTTCTGGGAACTCTGCTCCACAAATCTTGGATCGGTTTTATCATGACAATGGAATACATACCATGAAGCTTTCTTGATGGAGTCAACAAGGAAAGGAATATGAAATCGGGAATGCTTGAAAATCCACCAAATACACCGAAAAAAACCTTTGCCCAAGTATTGGGGCATACATGTGACATAGCCTCTTCTCAACTCCCCCAACCTTGTATGAAGGGAGATGTGGTAGCCATTAAAATACCCGAAGCAGAATACCAAGCGGGTTTACAAAGGTGCAAATCTCATCTTCATGGTAGAATCATTCTAACCAAGGGGGACACTCCATTGAAGTTCCTAGATCTGAAGCATAAGTTTTCTTCTCTATGGAATATGGTTGGTAAATGGAATATGTTATCCTTAGGCAAAAGATTTTATGAGTTCTCCTTCTCCTCCTTGGAAGACATGAGGTTGATATGCTCTTCGGAAACATGGAACCTTAAGCCTAGTATTTTAAGATTATTTCTTTGGACACCAGATTTTAATCCACATCTGCAAAAACAAACTCATTCTCAATCTTGGATTAGAATTCTGGGTTTACCTCAAGAGTATTGGAGCCCGAAAATAATTTTTTCTATTGCGGGTGGTGTTGGCACACCAATTTCTCTAGATGGTGCAACAAATAATAGAACATTTGGAAACTTTGCAAAAGTGTTAGTGGAAATCAACCTTAAAGCAGATTTGCCTGATCAAATCCTGGTTGAAAGAGAAGGCTTTGCTTTCTTTGTTAATATTGAGTATGAAAATTTACCTGAAATCTGCACTGGATGCAATACCATTGGCCATCTAATTTCTAGCTGTAGAAAAGTGACAAAGAGAACCGAGGAAACATCTAAGGTTAGACACAAGGATCATAACAAGGCATCACATCCTTTCAAAACAAAGGATACAATCAGGAATGATATAGTCATCAATGACTTAACCATTGATCTAGATATTGAAAATAGGGAAAATATCAATATGGAGCACTTAGAAAAAGTTGATCTTACTCCAGAAATATTTCTGAGGAGAGATCCTAGTATGGAAGGATTAAACACAGTGCTGTTGGATAATGCTTTGGCTGATAAAGATTTGATTAAACACAGTGCTGCTGGATAATGCTTTGGCTGATAAAGATTTCACCCTGCAACAAGAACTGGAAAATGAGTTTATTGTGCAAGAGACTGCAGACATATCAAATCCTATTGTGGCTAATGACATAAGGATTGTAGGGAGACTATGGGATGATGAAGAAGATGTGGAGGATGAAGTTGAAAGAAGTTTCACGCCAGTCTTGAGCAAATCTCAGAAGAAAAAATTGAAGAAAAAGGACAACAATGACAGAGTTCATTTCACCCGAAGGGGCGGGCATTCAAACAGTGTTCACTACTGGAATTGTAGAGGCTTTGGAAACCTTAACACAAGGTTAGTTTTAAAGAAATTTTGTAATTCTCACAATCCCGATTTGGTTTTCTTAGCAGAACCTTGGATTTCTGTGGATTCAATTAACTCCAAATTCTGGAGGGAGTTAAATCTGTAGCTTTTTGCTATTAATAAAAGACAAGACCAGCTATCCAATATTTGGGGGTTATGTAAGGTTGGGTTGGATCCTGTGATCATCTCCAACTCAGACAAGTAGATCTCTATAGCTATTAATATTGAGGCCATTGATCTCAACTTAAGTGCTATATATGCTCACACGAATTACAATCAAAGAAGGTCTCTTTGGTTTGATTTACAATCTCTAATTCATACTCATCCTGGCCCTTGGTGTTGTATTGGAGACTTTAATGTAATTTTGGGTTCTCATGAATGCAAAGGTTCTAGATTGCCTGTTAGGCTTCCTCCCAGAGAATTCAAAGCTTTTTCTGATGGGTCAGACCTTATCCACTTACAAACTACAGGTAATCCTTTCACCTGGTCTAATAGGAGAATGGGTCTATCTCTAACTGAGAAAAGGTTAGATAGAAGTCTTTGTAATGAAGACTGGATTTCGGCTTGGTCTCAAATCTCTTACTGCACCCTGCCAAGGATCTCTTCTGTTCATCATCCTCTATTATTGTGCTCTGAATTGTTCAAGCAGCAGAGGTTATCTCAGTTCAAATTCCACAAAATGTGGACTCTCCATGAGGACTGCATAAGAACTATAGCTGAGTCTTGGAGAAACAGAGTCTTTGGCTGTCCAATGTTCATCTTAGCTCAAAAGCTCAAAAATCTTAAACATGTGCTTAAGGCTTGGAACATTGATATTTTTGGTAACATTCATCTCAATGTGAAAATTGCTATGGCTGTAGTGGAGTCAATTCAGAATGCTAACCATCAAGAGGACTTGAGGGAGCAAGAGGATGTAGCCCAAAGAATCGTGTTGCATGCTCTTAATGTGGAGGAGCTTTTCTGGAAAGAAAAAGCTAGGTGTGATTGGTATACTTATGGAGACAGAAATACTTCATTCTTTCATAAAACTACTAAAATCCGCCAAGCCACTAAGGGAATAAATTTCTTGAATGTGGGTGATACAATCCTGACTAGCAAACATGATATTGATAATCATGTCCTTCATTATTTTGAGGAGCTTTTTGCAACTGAGAATATGACTTCCCTCTCTCCTCTGATCAACTCAGTTATTCCTTCTTCTATGACTGAGTTGGAGAACTAGATGTTAACAAATCCTCCTTCTATGGAGGAAGTCAAAGGAGTGGTTTTTTCCATGAAAGGGGATGGAGTTCCAGACCTTGATGGCTTTAGTGTTTGTTTCTAACAAACCTATTGGGATATTGTTTGTGAGGATGTTTATAATTTGGTGATGCCATTTTTCAATAGAGGTTGGATCCTTCCTAATTTGAATGCTAGTAATCTGGTTCTCATTCCTAAATTTCTTGCAGCTAACAAGGTTGAGGATTATAGGCCTATTGCTCT
>NW_017727252.1:0-2450 GCF_001865875.1 Lupinus angustifolius | reverse complement strand
TTAAGGCTTTTGGTTTTAGCCAACAATTCATTACTTGGATTGATATGATTCTAAAATCTGCTAGACTATCAATCAATATTAATGGGCAAATTGTTGGATTTTTTAGTTGCAAAAAAGGTGTGAGGCAGGGTGACCCTTTATCCCCTCTATTATTCTGCATTGCTGAAGATGTCCTCAGCAGAGGGATTGCCAAATTGGTGGAAGAGGGTAAATTGAGCACCATATTTGGTCCTTCAAGGTTACAAACTACTAGCCATGTTTTGTATGCGGATGATATTCTGATCTTTTGCAAAGGCATTAAAAGAGAAATTCTTTGTCTCAATCATCTTATTGTTGGTTATGCTGCAATTTCTGGTCAACATTTGAATGCATCTAAATGCAAATTCTACACCATAAATGCCTCTCCTAGAAAAATCTACCTGCTATCCTCCTACCTAGGTTTCTCCTCGGGCCAGTTGCCTTTCAACTATTTGGGAGCTCCTTTTTTCAAAGGGAAACCCAGAAAGTTACATCTCCAACCTATTGTTGATAGAATTGCTAACAAGCTTGCAAATTGGAAAGGTGCCTGTCTTTCAATCATGGGAGGGTGGAGTTGGTGAAATATGTTATTCACAGCATGCTCTCCTACACTTTTCATTTCTATGCTTGGCATATTCAACTCATCAAGGCTTTAGATAAGAAGATAAGAAAATTTATCTGGGTCAGTGATGTTAGTAAACTTTGCACTGTCAAGTGGATGACAATCTGCACTCCAACTAGTGAAGGGGGTCTTGGTTTGAGATCTGTTAGTTTGATGAATAAAGTTGGTCTGCTCAAACTTGCTTGGCGGATGCTTTCTTCGAATCAGGAGTGGGCCTGCTTCTACAGACAAAGATTTGGTGCTCACTTTAATCCTTCCACCAGATTTTTCAAATCCTCAATTTGGCAGGGCATCAAGCAGCATTGGTATTTAGTGGCAGAACAACTCTATTTATCTAATTGGTGATGGTAAGAACACAAACTTCTGGAAAGACAATTGGTTGGGGATGCCTTTGGTGGATTCTCTTCATATTCCCAATGAGTGCCACTCTACTCTTCATGCTAAGGTCGCGGATTTTATTGATGGTAACACATGGATCATTCCAAGTATCCTTCTTTCTTGCTACCCTGAAATCTCTGATCAGCTCACCAAAACAATCATAACCAATTCCAAGGACAACTTCATTTGGCAACCTTCTACTGATGGAAATCTTTCTCTCAAGCAGGCTTATAAGCATTGCTCTCCAACTGCTAACTCTCTGAATTGTTTAAAGCTTTTGTGGAATAAATCAATTCCCCCTAGTAAATATTTCATCACTTGCCGTTGGATTCACAAAAGACTCCCAACAGATGACAATCTGATAAAAAGAGGTTGTCATCTGGTCTCCATGTGCAGTATATGTAAAGGTAACATAGAAACTTAATATCACATATTTCTCTCCTGCAGTTTAGCCTCTCAAATTTGGTCATGGATAGGCTCTATTTTTTGCTTGCACGATACATACAAATTCGGTTCAAAATTTGCTTAACAGTGGTATTCAGAGCAGGAGTCCTCAACTGAGGGAGGTCCTAACTAGTTGTATCATTCTTGCAATCAACAATATTTGGTTTATAAGAAATAATTCCAGATTTGAGGATAAGCCCTGGAACTTAAACACTATCATAACTAACATCAAGGTGCAAACATCTTTATCTGGTAAACTTGGCTCATCCTACTCTAACTCTAGAATCAAGGATCTCTCCATTCTTAGAAGTCTGCATATTAATTACAATCACAGAAAGAGCCCAAAATGGTGGAAGTAATCTGGAATATTCCATCACGCGGATGGATCAAAGTAAACACTGATGGGGCAGCCTTTGGCTCTCTAGGTAATGCGGGGGGTGGTAGTATTTTCAGGGATGACCAGGGTAATTTCATTGCCTGTTTTGCTGCTGCCTATGGTATCAAGGATCCTCTTTATGCTGAAATGAAATCTGCAATCTTAGCTATTGAATGTGCTCACAAAAAAGGTTGGAATTCTATATGGCTAGAATGTGACTCTTCCCTTGTGGTTGACATTTTCAATGGCAAATCCAAAGTGCCTTGGAAGCTTCAGGCTAGATGGACCATTTGTAAAATTCACCTATCTTCAATGAACTTCAAGGTTTCCCACATCTTTAGAGAAGGAAATGCTTGCGCTGACAGTTTGGCTAAGTTTGGAATCTCTTCCAATACTTATACTTGGTGGAATTCAATTCCTACTTTTATTCATAGTCATTTCTATAGAAATTGGTCGGGTCTTCCCAACTATAGGTTCTTAAATTGGTAATGGATTTCCTCTTGTATTTGGTCTCTCATTATTAATCTACTTTTCGGTGATTAGGCACTTTGTTTTACAAAAAAAATCAATAACTAATATGAATCTGCTTACTGGGAAACGATACTTCTCTTA
>NW_017727251.1:0-238 GCF_001865875.1 Lupinus angustifolius | reverse complement strand
TTCAAATAATACATTGTCATGTTATATGAGACTTGTGTTAGAGTTTTAGAGTAAGATCTTAATTGTCTATTTTGAGCATCATAATTGCTTTAGATTACTCTATGTTTTTGTTGTGAAAAGTGTTGTAACATTGGGAATCTCAAGGTGTCTTATCACCAACGAGATTGCGTTGTATCTTCATTAGCTTATTGTTCTAGATAGAGAGAATAGGTTCTTGGGTGGGGCTACACCGCAAGAA
>NW_017727250.1:0-589 GCF_001865875.1 Lupinus angustifolius | reverse complement strand
ATTATTTCGATTATAGTGAAGAAAAATCTCCCAGATCAGCCGAGAGGCACGGGAGGCCTGGATGTAGTTTGCAAGTGGACACGCAAACGAACCAGGATAAAAATCGTGTTGCAGGATCTTTTTCTCTCTTTCTCTCTTTATTGCTTTAATCGGTTACTTTGTATAGTTGTGTTAATTGCTATATTCTGTTTCTATACTATACTTGTGTAATTCTGATATTTTTGTAAGCTCTGTATATTCGTTTCAATCTTGGTTAATTGTCATGCAAGAAACTGAATCTGTTTGTAATTTCTGAGTTGTTTTAATCGATTAAAGTAATTGCGTTAATCGATTATTTGTATTATGTTAATCGATTAATCTCGGGTTATTTCAGTATAATTTGTCGTTTTCGAAATGCGGATACTCTGACCGTTACACCTATTCAACCCTCCCCTTCTAGGTGTATTTTAGCCACTGATACCTAACAAGTGGTATCAGAGCTAGTACGAAGTGCTAGCTCAACCGCGTATTCGTGATCCTAAGGGAAATAAAATTGGTTCTAGAAACCCGTTTGATGGTGATGGTTCATCCATTAACTGACCACCTATAT
>NW_017727249.1:0-989 GCF_001865875.1 Lupinus angustifolius | reverse complement strand
GATGGGTAAAGATAGCCCCTTGTAGGTCCGGTAATTAGTCTTTCCAATCACGAAAATCAGCTACTTCTTCCATATCGTCTGCAAAACAATGAAATTGTGCTTTGTTAAGCTTTCTGTTCAGGAATCAATAACTAATATGAATCTGCTTACTGGGAAACAGTAGTTCTCTTACAAAAAAATGATTCTTTAAGTAAATGGTAAACGATTTATTTTGATAAGAGTTAGGAAAGATAGATATTTGGGTTTTTTAAGTGAATGAAATGTGACAAATTTAGGATATAATAATTAATAAATGGATAGAGATAAAAGAAAACTTAAATCACTCACACAAAAAAAAAAGAAAAGAGATGGAGATTTACCAGTCCAAAAATGTTCAGAGTTTCTTCTTTAAGAACCAGAATTATATATAACTCACCCGAAAATCCAGCAAATGCACCGAGAGAAAGAGAGGTAAAAGAAATAACAAAAGGGAAAGGGGTAAGACTACAACACGAGAATTATCCAACCGCCAACAACGACCCAAGACTTCAACACACCAAACAGCAACGAAGAGGAACTGAACAAAAGTAAAGACACAGAAACGATGAAAGCACTTGCAGTGTAGAGAGCAAAAGAAGCTCAAAACACACACGAAGAGGTTGCTAATGGAGGAATACTAGTTGAAATATGAAATGAGAAGGCCAGTTTAAATAGTAAAATGAAAAGGAACATTAAAATTTGAGGTCAACATATTTTATCCCACAATATTGTGTCATAAAATGTGATTGGTTATAAAAGTACTTAATATTTAAAATTTTAGCATAAATATATTTTTTCCAATCAATTACTACTCGTCACATGTGAAATGACATACAATGTAGGACAAAAGATGAACTCTTTAAGATTTGGCAATATATTAAATATNATATTATACTATCATTCTCTAAAGGTGATATAAGTGTAATATTTTAAACAAAAAAAATTATGAATATAATTTAGATAAACTATAG
>NW_017727248.1:0-669 GCF_001865875.1 Lupinus angustifolius | reverse complement strand
ATAGGAGATATAATGCACTTTAATCTAATAAAAAATAACGAGCAACATTGATTCTTATAGGAGATATAATGCACTTTAAACATAGTTGTTGGTGTGCACTTTTTCTCTATAACTATTATTACTAGCAAAACTAGCAAATATATTATTAGTTTGTCAAGAAAATAGTGGTTAATCAAACACATACACTCAATATACTCTATTTTATTCTTAACATTAAAATAGTCATTGCTAATAATATAAGAATTAAACGAATAAATGATTTAAATAGAATAACATAACATGAATAATCATTTTGTTATCATTATTTTTAGATTTGATTGAGATAATTACAGACAAGATAAGACAAATAGAAAATTGATATTTTATCTAAAAATAAAGAGTAAAATTGTAAATAATGTATTTTTTGTATTAAAATGTTATTATTAAGAATGTTATTACTTAAACATTTTATTGAATTATTTATTTTATAGGTTGAAAATGAGATGATAATGAGATTTTTACTAATTTCTTGATGAAGCATGTGATCAAGTCAATTTATTGAATTAATAAAGAGAAAATAACTTGTTACTTTATCTATTAAAAAGTCGATTTCAATTCATCTATTAATTTGGAGAAACGATTATTGTCATAACTCACAATGTATTATGTATCAAAAGTTATCTAGTTAAC
>NW_017727247.1:0-244 GCF_001865875.1 Lupinus angustifolius | reverse complement strand
TGGTTGGGAAATGCAACAATAGTTCTAAGGAGATATTGGTTAAAAATAAAAAATAAAAAATTGATTTCATAGTAAAATTCTATTTGCAAATTTACAAACCGTCACTTTTTCATAGCTAATGTAAATTTAATCAAGTATAAGTTACACCAACACTCTTGGAGTTTAGTTTAATTATACCTACTATCATACTTGTTTAAAAGATTACAACTGTATTCATTGAATATATAGGTGACAGATGTATGAA
>NW_017727246.1:0-930 GCF_001865875.1 Lupinus angustifolius | reverse complement strand
TAAAGCATTTGTTAATTTTTTTAAAAAAAATCACCTTTCAAGTTCATTTTTTTAAAAATGTATTCTAAATTTTCTAATTACTAATCTCACTATCATGTGACCAAGTGCTATTAAGAATGTATGTTACTATCACAATTTAATATAAAATCAAAGTGAGAATGAGAAACAAATGAGTTATCATGTTTGTGTTTTCGATTGATTTAATATATATATATATAAAAGATATATATATACGTGAATATCTATTGGATATAATGATTTTGAATTCATTTGTTATTAAAACTATCTAATGAATTATATTCATTAACTTTAATGGATAAATTTGGATGAGTTTAATTTTCTTGGATTTGAATGTAGTATGAATTATGAATAATTTTGTTCGCTTTACATGCAAAGGTACTCAATATAGTTGATGTATATAAATTTGGAGGGATTTGTGAAAGTACAAAAAGATGGTTGAGTTGTGTTGTTTCCCTTAATTTTGGAGGTGTCAATATAATTTACATGAAATGTTATATTAAAATAATTATAAATGATATATTAAAAAAGAGGAATGTTATAGCATTCTATAAGATCATCCAAAAAATCTATCTACCCATAAAAAGTAATATGTGTTACTTTATGATGCATGTTACTATTTTTATGGTGTACAAAAATGTGTAAGATGATATATCACTTTACATTAAAAAAATATTAAATGTTATTGTAAAATAGTAGTAATGTTATATTAAAAACATTAAATATTAATATAAATATTAATAAATGTTATATTAAAAAATAATAAAGGGAAATATTAAAATAATGATAATTTTATTGTGTGAATGAATTATATTCTTTTAAATCTATTAACTTAAGTTAATAGATTTGGATGACCCTAATTTTATTGGATTCGAACGTATTAAAAGTTATGGATAATTATGTTCCATTTGA
>NW_017727245.1:0-9701 GCF_001865875.1 Lupinus angustifolius | reverse complement strand
CACCAGGCTGGGCGTGGGCGTGGCACACAGGCCAGCTGGGCGTGGCCAAGCACTGAGCCAGGCGCTGGGCGCACAATCTGGCCAGCTGGGCATGGCAACTTTGGCCCAACCATAAGTTGGCCAATTTTGGTCCAATGAGTCACGTGGGACCCATGAGCAATTTTGGCACACCATTTCCACGTGGGATTTGATTATCTTCAGCATACTTTAATTATTTATTTTTATTAAATTACCTTGTAATTCATGGGTAAATAAAATGCCATTAAAATGTAACCATCATAATTAAATGATGGAGGAAATGTGGTTGTTTGTGTGTGGACTAGCCGTTGGGAGCCTTGTCCAACCGTGCAGCTCAAGGACACTTGGGAAAGTCTCTATGTTTGGGAATCCAATGCAAGTCAAGACCATGAGCTAGTCGTGTGCTCATTTGACACACTTCTTGACCATGATTAATCAAGAATCCTATGTTTACATTTATGCTAACCATGAAGACCAATTGAAGATAGGAATCCATATTGATCAACATTCAAATATGGTCGTTGAGACTTTATGAGGGCATTATGACATGTTTTCAACCATGAGCTCAAAGGAATTACTCTCAAGGTCGTGAACTTCAATGGTAAATAGAATCCAAGGTTTCTAGCCTTCAATGACCTAAGAAACCGTGGACAATATGAAGAATTACTCAAAATGGAATCCTATGATAAATCCAACATTTATGTTAGCCATAATAGCCTTAATGGAGGAATTATTTCATGGTTAACTCACATGATTCAATGCTTAGCCGTGGAATCAATATGGGATCAATGCAAGAAAGGAATCCAATGTGTCCAAGACTTCCCTACCATCATGCACTCGTGCAACAAAGGAAGAAGGGAATCCAAGGCTCATCAAAGCTCATTCAAACCGTGGAGCACAAGGAAGAACAACAAATGGCACCTTATGTTACTCATTATTTGTCTTTAAATGTAATAATGTAGGCTAATTAAACATGTGAGGAATATGATCCATAGCATGGCCGTGAGACACATGTATAAGGCCTTGTTAGTGTGTAGGTTCTTAGTCAATAAGCATCCTATGTTGGATTGCCATAAAGTAGTACATTAGGAGTCTTAATTAGGCAAGTTATTAGGCTTTATTTTCATGGTAATTTCGTGGAGGCAAAGCAAGCCAAACCACTATATATGTAATGTTCTATGTTGAGGAATAAACAACTTTGAGTCAAACTAAATTGTATTCCTTTGTGAATCAAAGAGGATTATATCCTTGTGAGAGTATTCTCCAAACCTTCTTGGCTGAACCAAGATTAAAAGTTCTTATCAAGAACCAAGTTCTTGTGGCGAGCATCACTTGGCTTATCAAACAACTGAATTGTTTGTGGCGCCTCACCTCATCTCTTTTCCATCTTCTTTTATCCAAAACACAAGTTATTTCCGCTGCATAACTCAAGGGCTTAACTCAACCGTGAGCCTAGGCCATACACTAACCAAGATAGATCGTTTCAAGAGCCTTTTACCCAAGAGGTTCACATCAGATACCATAATAAAATAAGAACTCATTTGTTCACAATGAAAAACAAAAATTTTGTTGGATGAAAGAATCCAGAAAATCAAAAATCTCTAGAAGAAGAAGATGAAGAAATACCCCTCTTGCTATTAATGAAAATTGAAATATAAAATTGATGTGTTAAGGAAAATAATATACTTCTCTTAAGGAACACAATCCTAACTAACTAATTAACTAACTCAATTAACCCACATTTTAAATGAGTAAAACAAACTAATGAAGATTTCTTGTTAAGTAAGCAACCTAGTCTACAACAATAAAACCTAGTCATAATCAAGTCTAATCGAGACATCGTGACCGAGGAAAATATGCTTGTCACAGTCAACTTGACTAACTTGGCTTGATCATGTAGACAAGACATTAGCCTCGATCAATCTGTCATGAGATGATGCATTGGCTTGAAGCACATAGTCAGTTGGACGATTCATTGGCATGGACGATATAGCCAAGTGACTCACTAGGAGGCCTTGGACAACTTGGTGATTCTGGGTCAGAATAGAGTTTTGGCTCATGCGAACATGGTAGGATGGCTCATGCGATACACGATCAAATTTCCTCTTTGACGCATGCTTGGCCCGATACATTTTGTTCACCAAAAGTGTCTTTGGCTCGGTTAGAGATGAACTTGGTGCATCAACCTCCACTTGCTTGGCCAACAAGTTATCTTCCTTGGACTCTGATGAATGACTATTCTTAACTTCTTTTGAAATATATATATATATACACACACTATATATTGAATCAACAATACCTGCTACGTATCTATCAAACTCAAAATGTTTGGAATTTTATTTAGTTGGTGAAACCACATGTTTAAGCTAAAACCATAATCATAAATAAAATTCCAGAAACATGTGAACTTTTATGGGAAATTATTTCATAATGATTCAACATGAAAGTAATTTTGACACTATTTGTTGGATTTGAATTTTCATGAGATTTACATAAAGATGAGTACTAAAGATGAAGAACATTATCATCATACAACTAAGATCACTCATGTCAAACCATCCAAAAGGAATATAGAGCAAAAACATACATGAAGAATATGTGAATTCTTATTAAAGGAAACGATGTTCTTAATGGAGTAGTGATCTTGCAATTGTAGATTATCCTTAACCTTAGTTCCTTCTCTAATGTGATTATGTGAGTTGATTTGTTTGTATACCTACAGTTAGAGATCATAACCCCTTATTTATATAAAGTTTATGTGCTTTCTTGCAAAGTAATGTCCCTTTGAATTCACTGTATCGTGCAAAGTCACGATCATCCTTATTTTCTTCTTCTAATTTTTTCTATCATAAATTAGAAATAAAACAATTAGATTCTACACAATAGTTTTCATGATAATTATATTTGTATCCATTAATATCACTTAAATTTGACTAATTAAAATAATGATTCTAATATATTTAAACATTGCATGTGTGACCCAAACTTTTTAATAGTACATGAACTCATATAGGAAAACTAGGATAGAGAATGGCCATATAGCAAAGCCCATCATTTGCCCATCACTTTCCAAACCCTAATGCTTGCCCAATTCTCTAACATATCATCATCCCTCCAAGCCTACAACTTCGTCCTTCTACTCGATTTCAAGCAGGAACTGAACACATTAGTCGCTCTTGATTAATTGTCTTTTTGGGTTCAATTTTGACTTTGTGTTATTGATCACATGCTTATTATAGATAGTTATTTAGGATTAATATTTAGTTAGTTATTTTGTAATCGCCTTCATTCGTTGCTTTATTCCAAGCAACTTTTTCTTTATATAAACATGTCATCATTTGTATCCTCTTTCAATCAATGAATCTGAAGTATATTTTTCAAATTCACTATATGGTATCAGAACTTTCAATTTGAGAATCCTGCTGCATAAACTCTTTATTCTCTAAATTCACTCACACAATAGAAGCCATTTATAAAGGCTCCAAGATCGTAAGCATGTCTTTGGTTGATTAAGAATCTCAGTCAAAATTGTTCTTCCCTTTATTGAAGTAATCATCATCATCTAAGAAATCAAGTGTCTCTTTTTTTTTCAAAATTATCCAATTTGTTGAATAAGGATTCTGAGAATCAAGTAATCTCCTCTCTCAATAGTGAGTCTCAAAATTCTTATAGTTTTTATTACTTGATCCTGGTGAGAATCCAGGTGCCACTCTTGTGTCCCCTTGTCTTGAAGGGAGCAATTATCATTCATGTAATAGATTTGTGAAGAAAGCTCTTCTTTCCAAAAACAAATTTAAGTTTTTTGATGGATCCATTGCCATTCCAAAATTTGATAATCTTGGCTATGATATCTGAGAACAATACAATACAATGGTGCATTCTTGGATTACAAGAACACTTTCCACACAAATTGCACAAAATGTCATATTCTTTGACAATGACCAAGATTTATTGAAAGACTTGAATGATCGATTCTAAGGGGGATTACTTCATGAACTCTGATTAATTTAAACAAATTCATTCAATAAGACAAGGTGATAGAGATATCAGAAGTTACTTCACCACCCTAAAAACCTTATGGTAAGAATTGGAGTCTCTAAGAGCTTTATCCTCTTGTAAGTTCCAAACCCAATCTAATTGTGGTTTGGTTTATACCATGAAGAACTACAAGGAGTCAGAATACATAAATTTCTTCTTGAAGGGTTTGAGTGATCAATACAAAACAACAAGATCTTAGATTTTGGAGATGGAACCTTTGACATTAATAAAAAGTCTTCTCCCATATGGCCTAAAGCTTAGAGGCAAGATATGGGAACCAACTTCACTAAATCAAAGATGTTGTTCAATGCCAATGAACAAGATCAATCACCTAGATTTTGTGAAGAAGATCTTGGTCTTGACATTAACACAGTTTTGATGAAGACGCCAAAATCCTTGTATGCCTAGATGTTCATTTAATTGATAAATATTTTCTTTCCTCTCTCACTATAATGTGACAAACGTAAATTTGAAATTTTCTTGATTTTTTTGTTAGTTATGACTATTTGACATGTGTGAAGTGAAATGTTGCGATTGTAAATAGTTGTGTCCATTTAAATATTCTAATTTTGGTTAAAATATTTTACACTCCTATGAATTTTGAGTTATTACAATTTAATCTTTTTCCATATTGATTACAAAAATGTTCTTGTAGTTTTTATTCATTTATTGCTAATCATCTAGAGTTATTGTTGCCTTGATATATCGTGGAGATCTAGCTTTCTTAATAACTAATTGGTAAACTTTGTCCTCGTAATAATAATTTTCGCTCAAATTGTATCTTCACGCCCTTTTTTTGTATCTTGAAATGTTATATTCGACCAATTATACATTTTGGAATTCACCAAGTTGTATCAACCTGTCTATGGTTTCCTCCAATGACTTACATTGAAGCTCTCTTAGTTGTTTTAATGATTGAGTTTTTTTATTCTATGTGTCTTATGTTTGATAACGAGTCTATAATCCTATTTTCATTTGGATTTGGCGGTTCAAGTGAACTCACGAAGTGTGAATTTGGGAGTACTTAAGGTGAAAAATGAGTTCTTCGATCAAATAAAGGAGATGCAACTAATAGATGAAGAGTTACAAGTTAAGAATGCGATAGTAGTTAGTGGGAAGAAGAATGAATTTCATATGGATGCTAATGGACTTTTGAGATGCATATGAAGAATTTGTGTGTCGTGTGATGTTGGTTGAGGAAAATGATTTTAGATGAAGCCCACAAGAGTAAGTTGAGTATTCATCCTAGAGCGACTAAGATGTATCTGGATTTGAGAAGGATATTTTGGTGGTCCGGAATGAAAAAGAATATGGTTGAGTATATATCATGTTGTCTAGTTTATCAGAAGGCTAAGATTGAACATTAGAGGTCTGCTGATGAATTACAATAATTGGAAATTCCCGTTTGGAAATGGGATAGCTTTGCAATGGATTTTGTTAAAGGTTTCCCAAAGACTGAAAAAGGACTTGACTCGATTTGGGTAGTAGTGAATCAACTAACTAACTCTGCTCACTTTGTCCCCATAAATACAATATATAATTTGGAAATTTTGGCCAATTTGTGTATAAGGGATATAGTCAAGTTTCACGGTGTTCCTTCAAGCATCATACCAGATAGAGATCCCCGATTCACTCTAAACTTCTAGAATAGTTAACAATATGCATTGGGAACTAAATTCAAATTGAGTTATGCCTATCTTACACAAACATATGATCAGTCAGAAAGGAGGATTCAGTCATTGGAAGATATACTAAGAACATGTGAAGGTTTATTAAGCGTGTTCATAACATGCACAACGAAAAATAATTCATCTATTTGTATTAAAATACGCATACACTATAAGAAGTAGACAAAAATGTGTGTAAAAATAACTCAGAAGACTGCGATGACTTTCGAAAAATTCTCCTTCAAAAGTATGAAGGTCCTACACGTGTATCCACACGGAGATTAATCCTTGTTGTATCAACATTTGATCTGTAGAACAAAAATTCAATTCAAATAAAACCAAAATGAAAGGATTGAAAGAAAGCAATTTTATTCTTTGTATATTGCCTATGTTGTTTTTTTTTCATGAAGGTTACGTGAGTTTTGGTTTATATAAAACCAAAACCTCATTCTTTCCATTTAGTGCCAATTAAGAACTCATTTATTTGACATAAATTTTGGTTTATAATATATAAAATCAAAACCTCATTCAATCCATTTAGTGTCAATTAACAACTCATTTGTTTGACATAAATTTTGGTATTTGGTTTTCAAAACTGACTATGAGTTTTAAACCTTTGAAATATTACAATTAAGTCTCACTTAATTATATTAAAGATGACTAAATAATATTATTTGTATTTTTGGTGCTATCAAAACATACAATAATATTTCACTCAAAAGTAAATATACAAAATTAAACTATTTAATTTAGATATTTTCTCGTCCAACAAAAATCAGAATGCTTGTTAGTGTGTAACCCCATAGGTTCATACTAAACCGGTAGTAAAGTAACTTTTTAATTTACTAATCAAGGTTTGCATCTAGCAACACTCCTTAACGACCAAATAGAAATGAAGTAATATCTTTTACTTTAGAACCATTATAAGATTAATATAATATTTCCTTCCATCTTTACAACTCTATGTTAACTCTAGAATGTGGTATAATTGTCAAATTCTAATAAGTTAACTCGTACTGAATGACCTAAGAAACTCATTTCTTCATTCATTCAATTCCCCTTGGCCAAGGTCTTTATTTATATAGAGTTCAAACTCATTACCATGAGTTGATGAATTCTTTCTTGATTAATCACTGATTCTACAAGGATTTAATTATACTCAATAATCATTCAACTAAAATCATAAGGCATTTGGCGTCTGATATCAAAATATAATAAATAACTTGTTAATTACTATGGTAATCTCAAGTCTAAGGAAAATATATATAGTTCTTCATAAGAATATCCTATTGATAATTTAAAGGTAATATATTAACCATTAGGAATTCTTCTTTGAGTCAATTCAATGGTCATATCAATATATGCACCATTTATATGTGTAATTTAATAAATGAGATATATTAATCTTTATCTAATAAAGACCATTACACATATATTGATCTATTTGGATTAATAGTATCTTGAACTCAATAATCGTATGATAAAGAACAATTTAGATTAAAATTATAAAAAAATTATTGCTCTTTATTATAATCTCTATTATAATAATAAGTCTCTAATTTTAATCAACAACCTTTCATATTAGTTATTTTTACAAACAATGAATATGATATAAGATAATAATACATATAACTTTATTATTATAAACATGACAAATTGGTTCTTGGGAAATACACATATCCCATCAATCTCCCACTTGCACTAGAGCCAATCAGGCATGTACCTCATTCTCATCTCCCACTTGTTCTTATCAAACTATTTTATGCCAAGTGCTTTTGTGAATGGATCTGCAACATTCTCTTTCTCATCAACCTTTTGTAGCTTAAAATCACCATGTCCAATGATTTCTCTAATTAGGTGATAATTTCGCAAGACATGCTTATTCTTTTGGTGCGATCTAGGCTCCTGTCCTTGAGCTATAGCTCCATTATTGTCACACAATAAAGTAACGAGTTCATCCATCGAAGGAACTACACCACTTTAGTTAGGAAGTTCTTTATCCAAACAATTTCTTTAGCAGCTTCACTTGTTGCTATATACTCTACTTCAGTAGTTGAATAAGCTATTGACATTTGTTTGGAAATTTTCTAACTTATTGTGCCGCCATTCAAGGTGAAGATATAACCAGAAATTGATTTGGCATCATCCTTATTTGATTGAAAACTTGCATCGATATAACCCTTTAACTTGAGTTCAGACTCTCCATATATAAGGAATTGGTCTTTAGTTCTTCTTAAGTACGTAAGAATGGTCTTAACCACTTTTCAATGTTCCTCATCTGGATCTGTTTGATATCTACTAGTTACACGCAGTGCATATGCGATATCAGGTCGTGTACAAGTCATGGTGTACATGATAGCTCTTATTGCACTAGCATATGGTACTCTATTCATGTGTTCTCTTTCCTCAATAGTCTTGGGACAATCCTGCCTATTGAGAGTAACTCCAGATCCTATAGGTAAATAGCCTATTTTGGAGTTGTCCATGTTATACCTCTTCAAGATGGTATCAATGTACAAGCATTCTTATGGATCTATCTCTATAGATCATTATTCCTAGAATAAAAGCTGCTTTTCCCATATCCTTCATGGAGAACTGTTTTGATAACCAAGTCTATGTAGATTGCAATGCCAGAATATCATTTCCTATGAGTAATATGTCATCAACATATAGCAATAGGAAGATGATCATGCTCCCACTGACCTTTTTGTAAATATAAGGTTCTTCTTCACATCTTACAAAACCAAACATTTTGATTGTGTTGTTAAAGTGAATATTCCAACTTCTAGAAGCTTGCTTTAATCAATAAATGGATTGTTGTAGCTTACAAAATTTATTATGATCACACATAGGTTTGAATCCTTCAGGTTGTGTCATATACACATCCTCTTTCAAATCTCCATTTTGAAAAGTTGTTTTCACAGCCATCTGCCATATTTCATAATCATGGTATGCTGCTATAGCAAGTAGAATCCGAATCAATTTGAGCATTGCCACAGGAGAATAAGTTTTGTCATAATCTATTCCTTCTTTTTGACGATATCCCTTAGCAACAAGGCGAGCTTTATAAGTCTCAACCTTTCCATATGCTCCAATCTTTTTCTTGTAAACCCATTTACAACCAATTGGTTTTATGTCCTTTGAAGCCTCAACTAAAGTCCATACTTTGCTAGTCTTAATGGATTCCATTTCATATTCCATGGTTTCTTGCCACTTCTCATGTTCCAAGCTTTGCATGGCCTCTTCATAACATTTGGGGTCATCATCAATATGATAATCCTCATTTGCTATTGATTCTAGCACCATCAATTTTAATCTATCTGGTGCATGATGTGATCTCGTAGATCTTCTAAGAGGCACTTGTGCATCTGAGTCCCCTTGTTCTGGATTCATTGGTTGTTCCATTTGTTCCTAAACTGGTTCAGTAACCTATTCTGAACTGCAACCGGGTATTGAACTGCAACATTTGACGGTGGTAACCTTTGTGTTGAAATTAAAACATCTAATAATGGTTGCTCAAGTTCCATATCATGTTCTTGAGCATTAAATGTTTCATTGGTTTGTTGATCTTCATCAAGCATTATTTCGTTACAGTGAATTCCTTCTGCAAGAATTCTCTTTCTAAAAAAGTGCCTCCTCTTGCCATAAGTACTTTATGGTAAGAAGGGTGGTAGAAATAATATCACATTGTTTCCTTAGGATACCCAATGAATCTACACTAGTCAGATCTTGCTTCAAGTTTATTCATTTGTAATGTCTTAACATAGGTGATAAGTGCCAAACATACCTAAATTTCATATACTTTTATGGCAATTGTCTTAAGCATAATTGAGAAAAACCAACTCAAAGCAATACTTTTTGAAAGTGTGCATGTCAAGAGGAACACTTTGGAAAGCTCTCTTTATATGTCATGGTTTTGATGAGGACAACTTGTGCTAATAAGAGCTTGAAGATCATCAACAAATCAACGTGCTTAAG
>NW_017727244.1:0-1189 GCF_001865875.1 Lupinus angustifolius | reverse complement strand
GACAAAACCACGCAAAGATGACTTGGACACCAGCCTGACCTGGACCAAGCTGCTCAAGCAAGCAGCTGAGCGGACTTGCTTGGCCACTCATCCTAGGACCAGACTAGTTCTGGCACGGTCAAAATTCAGCTTGGCACATGCCCAAGCTGCTAAACAAGCAGCTTAGTGGTCCAACCAAGCAGCTGAGCAGAGAACCAGACTCTTGGCCAGATCAACAAGCACCAGGCTACATCCCAGTCAGCATGGTCAAAGCTGCTGAACAAGCAGCTTAACGGTGCAACTGGTGTGGTAAGCGGTGTGCACCCAGACTTGACTTAACCATCAAGCAAACCATGAAGTCACCAATGACCTCACCTCAAGTATCCCATCATAGGCTTTTCAGAGTAGCTCACAATAGCTGGTTTCATAGCTCACAACTAGCTTTGATGAGTCAAACATAAGGAGGTGACTAAGCTACTTGATCATAGGACCAAACCCACGCTGAAGGGTTTGGTCAGCTGCTTAGCAGGGCTGACAAGCAGCTCAGTCATCCACAAAGAATTTCTATAAATAGGCACCTTTCATTCGAGTAAACAAAATCCAATTCCATATCAAATTCACATATCTCTCACTAGAAATTCTTCTCTGAAATTCTCTCTTCTTGTTCTTAGTTTTTAGAAGCTTTATTTCAAGTAAGTTTGTAATTTTAATTTAGAATTCAAGAGGAAAAAAGGAGAAGGCAACTGAGATGCAAAAATCAATTTTGTAATCTCATTTGGAACTCAAAGCATCCAATCTTGGATGGATGGCTCATTCTCCTAACAATTTCTTTTGAATATGATTATGTATTTCTACTTCTTCTTATATTCTAAAAAGTTTGAATTTTAATCATTCAAGTTGGTGCTTTGGTTAATTTTATTTGTTTTAGAAGTTCTTAATGCTCTTTTTAGATTGATCACCTAAAAAATGATTTCAAGTTATAAAATTACTTGTCTCAAACACTTAACAAATAAACTAAGAAGTAGTTGTACTACTTAGTTTATTTGCCAAGTTAAGCATACTTTTCTTAAGATCTTATATTCATTACTACTTCAATATTAGAGTAGCCAAAATTAGGGTGTGACAACCTAGTATCTTGTGGACGTAATATTGTTTAGTAATAAATATAAGTGATTATCATTCTAACATTTTAGGACATACACTAAAAGGA
>NW_017727243.1:0-413 GCF_001865875.1 Lupinus angustifolius | reverse complement strand
GTCTAAGTAGTTCAAACTCATACGAAGTTGAAAACTATTTTCCTTATTCAAAATGATATTGTCTCCTCAAGAATTTGTTAATATTTAATTTATTTTTCTTGTTAAATTGTTTATGTGCAAATCAAACCAAAAGCCTTCAAAATATGTTTAACTAATTATTTGTGCTTTGACATATCCCATCTTCACGCTTTCGGTTGCAAATGTTTTATATTAAATAATGGAAAGCGGGCTTTAGGAAAATTCGATTCTAAAGTCGATGAGGGAATATTTTTGGGATACTCGATTCATAGCAAAGCTTTCAGAGTCTTTAACAAATATTTAATGCAAGTTGAAGAGTCTATCCATGTACAGTTTGACGAATCTTCTCCAAAAGAGAAGAGAAAGGTCGTTTCTGATGATGTTGCAGGTGCTTT
>NW_017727242.1:0-334 GCF_001865875.1 Lupinus angustifolius | reverse complement strand
AAACTTAAAAAGGCACTATATGGTCTCAAACAAGCTCCTAGAGCTTGGTATGACAGACTTAGTACCTTTCTTTTAAAAAAAGGGTTCGATAGAGGCTTGGTTGACACAACGCTTTTTATTAGAAAATCAAAAGATCATGTATTGCTTGTGCAAATCAATGTAGATGACATAATATTTGGATCTACTAATGATGTTTTGTGTAGAGAATTTTCTGAAATGATGTAGGGGGAGTTCGAGATGTCTATGATGGGAGAACTCACATTCTTTCTAGGACTACAGATAAAGCAGCTAGAAAGTGGGATATTCATCCATCAGGCAAAATACTGCAAAGAGC
>NW_017727241.1:0-857 GCF_001865875.1 Lupinus angustifolius | reverse complement strand
CATGGGATTATGGTATCCTCGGGATGCCTCACTATCCTTGGTGGGTTATTCCGATTCCGATTTCGCTGGATGTAAATTGGATCGGAAAAGCACTAGTGGTACTTGCCACCTATTGGGCAGTTCATTAGTAGCATGGCACAGCAAGAAGCAAGCCTGTGTTGCTTTGTCCACCGCCGAAGCGGAATACATTGCCGCTGGTGTGTGTTGCACTCAAATGCTTTGGATGAAGCAGCAATTTAAGGACTTTGGTCTTAAACTCGAAAAGATCCCAATAAAATGCGATAATACAAGTGCCATTAACCTATCCAAGAATCCCGTTTTGCATTCTAGAACAAAGCATATAGAAATTAGACATCATTTTTTGCGTGATCATGTACAAAAAGGTGACTGCGTTCTTGAATTTGTGGAAACATCTAAACAGTTAGCAGATATTTTCACCAAGCCCCTTCCCAGGGATACTTTCTATGTTCTAAGGAGAGAACTAGGAATTCTTGATGAACAATATATTGTTTAAAATTGTTTAGTTGTTTACATTAACTGTCTTGCCTCTATATGCCTATGTGTTTCATGCTTAAATGATATATGTTGAAAATGCAAATTATATCTCTTGATTAACTCTTTCTGTGATTAAAAATGTTTCGATTAATCCGTTGCAATGCATGCATGTGTCCTAAAAAGTCGAAACCGTTATGCTGCCTAAAAACCAAATTTTCACTAATTTAATCGATTAAAAACTTGGAGTTAATCGATTACCTAGACAATTTTTTTTGAAAATTCAAATTTTACACTGTTTTAATCAATTAAAACAGCCCGTTAATCGATTAAAACCAGTACGTTAAAGGCAGACAGTGTCTCGG
>NW_017727240.1:0-499 GCF_001865875.1 Lupinus angustifolius | reverse complement strand
ACCTTCTCTGCTCATTCATCACCATTTCGGGTTCAACACATACAATGGAGCAAGGTCGTCCAAAACGGGTCAAGACTACAGCTACTCGTGTACGAAGAAGGGAAACTGGTTCACCTTCCACTCGGGACCGTGGTGATCCCTACTATTCACTCATCTTGCAAGAAACCCGCTTGGCGAAATTTCAAGGTCGCAAACCTACGTACGTGAGGTATGTTGATTTAACCTGGTTAGCGGAACAAAATTTTAGTTTCCCGCATGAGATGGAGGCTCAGGGAGCCGTTTAGTTCTTGGAATTAAAGGGACGAGTCTACCCTGCTCTAGTTAGGGAGTTTTATACTAATTTTAGATATAAGGATGTAAAGTATTGGTCAATGATTTCTGGTAGTCTGTTTGAGCTGAGTGATGATTTGTTTCTGAATGTTGGAGGATTATCATTGTCTGGTTATGGTATAGGGGATTGTTCCTGGGTCAAGGACAATTTTGATCCTGTTGAGGTCTA
>NW_017727239.1:0-725 GCF_001865875.1 Lupinus angustifolius | reverse complement strand
TCTGATAATGATAATCAGGGTGACATGGGTAATCAGAATGCAACAACTCAGGGGGAGTCTTCTGGAACAACACCTCAGAACTCTGCTTTTGGTCTAGCTCAGATGGAAGCTATGGAGCAACGGCTTAACAACCGTATGGATCTGCACTTCCAAGGGTTGAAGGATTCTTATTTTGCAGGCATGGAGCAGTATGAAGAACGTCAGATTGCCTACACAGACAAAAAATTTCAGGAGCTGAGGAACATCGACATTTTCGCAACCTCTTTCACAACCTCTTTGCCCATTCTCATTACCTATTAGCTATTTTTTTGTCAAATGAAGCGCATTTGTTCAATTTACCGAAAAATAAAACAGGTTAATTTGTTAAAACCCAAATTAATTCATTAACTTTGTTTTATGATTAACTCATATCTCTTCCTAGCTTTTTTGACCTAGGTTATCTTTTTGCTAATGTCAAAAGGGGGAGAAAGGTTGTTTTTGTTGTTTTTTGATTGTGCAGGTTGATCGTAATAACAGCTTCCGATATATTTGCGCATCATATCAATCATGCCAACAATCTTCAAGCTTATTCATTAAAAAAATTGTTATCACAATTGATGAAGTTGATGTAGTGTTTTCCATCATAAAAAGGGGGAGATTGAAAGTGTGCATGTCAAGAGGAACACTTTGGAAAGCTCTCTTTATATGTCATGGTTTTGATGAGGACAACTTGTGCTAATAAGAGC
>NW_017727238.1:0-718 GCF_001865875.1 Lupinus angustifolius | reverse complement strand
TTATAAACTGCGTTTTCAGAATTAATATCATAAGTTGCATGTTGCATTTATTAGAGAGTTAGAGCATTTTACGTGATAATTGTTGCATCTATTTGTTAAGTGCATTTGTGAGTTTAGAAAGGAGAGATTCTACGCCGAAAGAAACGTTTTCTTTGTCGGTAGGAAGGGAGTCAAACCATTGAATAGGTTTCTTTATTTTCTTGTAATTTTCTAAGTGTTGTAATTGGATGATGTGCATGTAAATACATTGATTCAATTATAGTGAAGGAAATCTCCCAAGTCAGCCGGGAGGCCTGGATGTAGTTTGCAGTAGACAGCAAACGAACCAGGATAAAAATTCGCGTAACAGGATTTTCTCTCTCTCTCTCTCTCTTCACTGTTTTTAATCGATTATTTGGTATAGTGGAATTAATTGATACATTCTGTACTTATGCTATACTGAAGGATACTCTGATATTAAAATTTGTAAGCTCTGTTATTCGTTCCATTATCGGTTAACTGTTGTGCAATTAATCGTTTCTGTAATAGCTTACTGTTTCTGTTTAATCAATTAAAACTATTGCGTTAATCAATTATCCCTGTTCTGTTAATAGATTAAGATTGTTCTGTTAATCGATTATCTTCATCATGTAATCGATTAATTAGGGGTGATTCAACATTAAGTGTTGAGTTTTGAAAAGCGGTTATTCTAACCGCTACACCTATCCAACCCCCCCCC
>NW_017727237.1:0-44120 GCF_001865875.1 Lupinus angustifolius | reverse complement strand
ATCTTGTCTCCTCAAGAATTTGTTAATATTTAGTTTATTTTTCTTTTAAATTGTTTATGTGCAAATCAAACCAAAAGCCTTCAAAATATGTTGAACTAATTATTTGTGCTTTGACATATTCATATGATTCATTCCATTAGGCAATTCCTTGTGGTTCGACATAACCCTATACTATACTACACTTGAATCTTGAAAGATGTGTAAATTGTAAAATAGTAAAGTGTTATCAATAAATTTATTTGTTAAAAACACCTTTTAATATACAAAAGTGATGAAACTAACTTACTAACTTTTATTTATTGTTATTTACTTTCCGCAATTTATTTATTCTTTAATACTAACCTTCCTTAAGGAAGAAGTTTGGTTTGTTATTAAAACGAACCCGAAAGGGAGTAAATAAATATAGGTCACTTAAATTTATTATTCTTTTGTTCTTTATTTATTTATTTGTTTCTAACAACTAACTAGTCATCTCTTTTGTACATTAGAATACCATTAAACCGGTGTTGGAATTTATTCCATAAAACCGAGATGATATTCAAAGATACTTAATAATTATGTAATAATGGATTGCTTTGATACCATTATACCAGCATTAGAATTTATTCTAACAAGGCCGAGATGGGACAAAGAAGGAATAACTCATTCACATGATTATTAAGAAGTAAGTTGTAACTGGAATGTTCTTGAAACCATTATACCAGCGTTGAAATTTATTTCAACAAAGCCGAGATGGCGAACAAAGAGTAAAACCGAGTTCACTTAATTAATCGAATAAAAAGAACACACTGAAAATGAGAGTAACAACCTCTCAACAAATTGGCACCTTGCTAAGGAACGATATGTTGGGAGGGGAAAGCTCCTCAAAAATATCTTTCAACAATAGGATGGGCATCTCCAAACTTTAATGTGCTTAAGGATTGGTTTGTGCCCTTTCCATATTTCATATGGTGTTGTAGAGACAGATTTTGTGGGAACTTTATTTAACAAATAATTTGCCGCTTCCAAAGCAAAAGCTTATTGGAAGATCAGTGAACTCCATCATAGATCTAACCATATCTAATAAGGTTGTTGATTCCTTCTTTCAGATACACCATTATGTTGTGGCATACCTAGAGGAGTCCATTGTGAGAGAATTCCATTCTCTTTCAAATAATTAAGAAAATCAGTATTAAGATATTCTCGTCCTCTATCAGATCTTAGCATCTTGATACTTTTACCAGTTTTCTTTTCCACTTCCCTTTGAAATCATTTCAACATTTCAAACGATTCAGATTTATGTTTTATGAGATATAAAAAACCATATCGCGAAACATCATCAATGAATGTAATAAAATAAGAATATCCTCCTCTAGCTTGAATTCTCAAGGCCCCACAAATATCAATATGAATTAGTCCCAACAATTCCGAGGCTCTTTCTCCATTTCCAATAAATGGAGATTTGGTAATTTTACCTTTGAGACAAGATTCACAAGTCATGTATGATTCATAAGCATAATTGTCAAGAGGTAACCTTCTTTGTGCAACTTGTTAATTCTTTTCTCACCAATATGACCGAGTCTACAATGCCAAATATATGTTTTGTTAATTGATTATCTCTTTCTCTTTTAAGACTAGAAACGTGCATAATTGAATTAAAACGCACTTGAGGTAAGACATAAATATCGTGTTGGATACACCCATTTTCATAAAAGATGTCATTATTATAAATTGAGAAAACACCCTTATTATAAACAAAGCGATAACCATGAATATCCAACGTTGAAATTGAAATAATGTTCGAAACAAAATTAGGAACATAGTAGCAATTTTCTAAGACTAGTACATTGCCAGTCGACATTATTAATGAGACTATATCTATAGCCTTGATTGTAACACTTGCTCCATTTCCCACTTGGAGATTGATTTCTCCTTTCTTCAACCATCTAGTTATTTGTAGTCCCTACAATGAATTGCAAATGTTAAAACTATTACCTATATCTAATACCCAAATTGAAGAATCTGTAAAAGTTAAGGAAATCATGAAAACATTTTTCATTAATGTCTCACCTTGTTTCTTTTCTTTCAAAGAATCAAGATATTTACGGCAATTCCTCTTCTAGTGTCCCTTCTCCTTACAGAAGAAACATTCAACATTGCTTTAGTCAACACCACCTTTCTTGTCCTTAGGTTTGGTCACACCACATTTAGGCACGAAAGACTTCTTTTTGGCCTTGTTATTCCATTTGCCTTTTTTCTTGTTGGACTTTCCAACTACGAAGACAGATCCTTGGTTCTTTCCAGAGTCAATCTAATTATGATAGTCAATTAACATATTCAACATCTCATGCAAGTCACAATCTATCTTATTCATGTTAAAATTAACAATGAATGGTGAGAATGAGTCAGGAAGTGACTGTAGAATCAAATATTGGGATAACTCCTTCCCAAGTTTGCAGCCCAACTTCTCAAGTTGTTCCATAAGACTAATCATTTTTAGAACATGAGGTCCTACTTGAGCCTTCACATTCAACATGGACCTAAATAGAGTCTTAGACAACTAGTATCTAACTGTCCAACTCTATGCACATTACATCTTCTTAAGATGTGCAATGATGTCTCTTGGGTCCATGTCCTCATGATGCCTCTGGAGTTCAGAACTCATTGATGCTAAAATGAGATATTTTGTACTTATGAGGTCCTCTAAGTACTTCTTATAAGTACTAACTGCCTCAACATCATCATTACTGCTTTGTTTAGGAATTGGAGGCTTATCAATCATATCAATAAGCTTCTCATGCATGAGAACAGTTCTCAGTGTTCGGTACCAATCATGTCAGTTATTTCCAACCAATTTTCCATCTGCGAGTATCGAACGTAATGATAAAGAAGACATGTCTAGATATCTACACACAATTAAACAAATATGTGATAACATATTAATGTAAAGAGATATATCACAAATAAAATACTCACACTTACTACAATAGCAATTTAAGAAATAAAAATTTCTTCTAGTGGAAATACAAAATAAATGCCTGTAAAATTGTGAACAAATACTTGGTTGTCAAGTCATTTATAATGCACATTTTAAGACAAATGTATCACAGACAATTTTATTCAAAATAATAAATAACAAATAGCTACCTGTTTGTCAGGTCATTTCCATAAGTATAATTGAATTAATATTTACACTCCCTAGGTAGTCAAGGCGATTAGTGATAAAATTAATTTTATTGATTGATTGGTATCACATAGCATGTTAATCATCTTAATTACAAGTGCTCTAGTAATCAGATCGTCTCTTGAAATTAAATAATTAACACACTCTTAAAAATTTATCTTATAAAAAATAATTTATGGAACATTAAAATAATTTTGTTCATCACACCTCATCACATGAAACGTATGATTAATATATATACAAATATATATATTCTAGAATTTTTAAATGTTATATATAAATCTAATTTATATATTAGTACACTAATTAATCATTATGAATTAATAACTATTAAATCATATATTGTAAACCAATATATTGTTGTAAACATTTATTCATATGTTTCTAACTCATATAACAAACTTACTCAAGTTTAGTTTTTTATTAGTGTGACAATCAGCACGTTAACAGAAACAATTCACTCACTGTGAATTAAAACCCAATAATTAAGTAAATTAAAACCGCAAACAACAAAAGCCAATATATTCAGCATGTTATAGTATTCTAATTATATGATTAAACACATTCATATATAACTATTATATATTAACAACAACACATATTGATCTCTTCACTCTAGTAGATGCAATATTTAAAAATATTAATAACATAACTCATTATATGCATTTGCTAGATATAAACTTTTACATAAGATTGTTTATTTTAATTTTTCATAAAACTCTACACAATCCAACACATTCAAGTCATGTGATGAGCACAAGCCAATAACTATGTGATCAAATCAACAAAATAATCAGTGTATGAATAAAAATTAAGAAAATTTAACACATTGAATAAAAAATTCACAGTCCACCAATTTGCATTTTACACTCAATAAAGTTTAAGGGTTTGAATAATTTCAAAAATTGTTCATATCTTAGTCCCAATAATTTCATGCAATAAACATGTGATGAAATAATAAAAAAATATTCACAACCCAATTAACACTGCAGCATAAATTAAAACACAAAAAACATGCTTTGATACCAATTGAAGGTTTATTAAGTGTATTCATAACATGCACAACGGAAAATAATTCATCTATTTGTGTTAAAATATGTATACACTATAATGAGTAGACAAAAATGTTTGTAAAAATACCTCACGAGACTGTGATGAGTTTCGAAAAATTTTCCTTCAAAAGTATGAAGGTCCTACACGTGTATCCACACTGAGACCAATCCTTGTTGTATCAACACTTGATCCGTGGAGCAAAAATTCAACTCAAATAAAACCAAAATTAAAGGATTGAAAGAAAGAAATATGATTATTTGTATATTTCCTATGTTGCGTTTTTTTCATGAAGGTCACGTGAGTTTTGGTTTATACAAAACCAAAACTTCCTTCTTTCCATTTAGTGTCAATAAACAACTCATTTATTTGACATAAAATTTGGTTTATAAAATATAAAACCAAAGTCTCCTTCAATCCATTTAGTGCCAATTAACAACTCATTTATTTGGCATAACTTTTGGTTTTTGGTTTTCAAAACTGACTATCACTTTTAAACCTTTGAAATATTAAAATTAAGTCTCACTTAATTATATTAAAGATGACTGACTAATATTATTTGTATTTTTTGTGCTAGCAAAAAATACAATAATATTTCACTTCAAAGTAAATATACAAAATTAAACTATTTAATTTAGATATTTTCTCGTACAACAAAAATTAGAACACTCGTTACTGTGTGACCCCGTAGGTTCATTACTAAACCGGTAGTAAATTAATTCATTAATTTATTAATCAAGGTTGGCATCTAGTAAAACTCCTTAACGACCATATAGAAATGAAGTAATATCTTTTACTTTAGAACCATTATAAGATTAATATAATATTTCCTTCCATCTTTACAACTCTATGTTAACTCTAGAATGTGGTATAATTGTCAAATTCAAATAAGTTAACTCGTAGTGAATGACTTAAGAAACTCATTTCTTCAATCATTCAATTCCCCTTGGCCAAGGTCTTTATTTATATAGAGCTCAAACTCATTACCATGAGTTGATGGATTCTTTCTTGATTAATCACTGATTCTACAAGGATTTAATTATACTCAATAATCATAAGGCATTTGACGCCCGATATCAAAATATAATAAATAACTTGTTAATTACTATGGTAATCTCGAGTCTAAGGAAAATATATATAGTTCTTCATAAGAATATCCTATTGATAATTTAAAGGTAATATATTAATCATTAGGAATTCTTCTTTGAGTAAATTCAATAGTCATATCTCTATATGCACCATTTATATGTGTAATTTAATAAATGAGATCTATTAATCTTTATCTAATAAAGACCATTACACATATATTGATCTATTTGGATTAATAGTATCTTGAACTCAATAATCATATGATAAAGAACAATTTAGATTAAAATTATAAAAAATATTATTGCTCTTTATTATAATCTCTATTATAATAATAAGCCTCTAATTTTAATCAAGGACCTTTCATATTAATTATAAACAATCAATGAATATTATATTAAGATAATAATACATATAACTTTATTATTATAAACATGACAAATTGGTTCTTGGGCATACATTATATCCCAACAACATGTGTGATCGAACAACTCGAAAGGTGGGACATGAATTTGTCTTTGATTGAATGTGCCTATAATAATAGTTTCCATTGAAGTATTGGCCTGACACCATAAACCATTATATCTTAGAAAGTCTAGAACTCCATTATGTTGGTTTGAGGCAGGAGAAAATTTGGTGTTGGGACCCAATGTGATTAAAGAAACGACCGATAGAAAAGTTACTATGACAACAAGATGAAGCATATAGAATTTGAAGAAGGAGATCATGTCTTTATGAGAGTAGTCCCAACTATAGAAATTGATAGAGTCTTGAAATCCTGCAAGCTTACCCCAAGATTTATTGGACCTTATCAAATTTTAAAGATGATTGATCCTGTTGCTTGTTGAATAGCTTTACCACCTTTGTTGTCAGACCTCCATAATGTTTTCCATGTCTCACAATTGAGGAAATATATTCACGACTCATCGCATATTATAGAGCCTGACTCAAATCAATCAAAAGAAAACCTCACTTTTAGGACTCCACCCGTGAGGGTTGTTCCTAGTAGCATGAAGAAACTATGAGGAAAGGATATTCCTTTAGTGAAAGTAGTTTGGAGTCAAGCTGATGATGGAGATGCTACTTGCACAACAAAATAAAAGGAAAATGGACACGCTATTTCTGCCACCCTTAGTGAAAGTGTGGCTAACTTAAAATTGGATCCCAAAATTAATATTGTATATGGGTCGGCCCGTTGTAAAATAAGTACACAAATGACCCATACTTTCATCTATTCCTCCAACTTATGAGAAAACACTTCAGCACCTCAATTTCTTACATCATAAAGCTTCTCTCATCAATGCTTTCAGCTTCTATATTATCTCAACTTTCTCCTTGCAATCGATTCACTTCCTCAATCAAGTCTTCCTGAAGCTTCTGAACCTGAAATCACAGCAGCACGTTGAATTGAAGCCACAGGTTAGGTCTTCTTATTGTTCTACTTTTCTTCTTAACTTAAGAAATTTGAATAGGTGATTTGTTGAAATAGAGAAAATATGATGAGAAATTAGGGCTTGAGATATTGAATTGTAACCAAAAAAGGATTAATTAAGTTAGCAGAGGGTTGAGATGAAATCAATGAGAAAACATAGAACTAGTAGAGGAAGAAGATAGAGAAAGAGTGTAGGAGACGAATTTGATGGATGAGTATAGAAAGGGTTAGAGAAATTCTGTAAACATTGAAAGTTAGACGGGTTTCAAACGAACCATCAACGCTCAAAGCTTCTTCATCAGAGTTATTTGAGATAATATAGATAGAGTGTAAAATTTATACACCGACATTGTGAAGATTTATGCACAGGCACCCTGTCATCTACCATTTATTTGGATTACTTTTTCTGAAAAGTCAACATTATCAATAGTAGATGATGCAATGATAATGTATAAAACTCATACACTGTGTGCATACATCTTTTTCTCATATAGATATTGTCATCTTCTGCTTGTAATAAATATCTAGATGGTGTGAAATAGAATATATTGCTCCTTAACAGTTAACAATAGTTTGTTGTGAGATAAGTTTCTTAATGCAATTGATTTTACTTTATTGTATCGGAGTTCAATAAATATCTAAATAGAGAATTTTGATGTACCTTTTGGTAATTTATGATGATGGTAATATCTTCTATTGTATGTGTTCAGGTCACTTAATTAGCTTAAGTGTTGAGAATAGTTGGAATTTATTGCCATTTTCTATAATCCAAGTTGTTATGCTAACATGTTTTATCCCCAAATGTTTTTCATTCTCCTTTATCTTCAGAGCTTTACTCTTGAAGATGCTATAGGATTGCCAGTGAAAGGGGACTTGGATGTTCATTCAATTTGAGGCCAAATATGATGATTGAGAGTTGTGCACGAACTTGGGATTACAGCAAATTCAAAGGTAATATGTATCACTATCCAAATTATAAATAAGTCTCCATATTTTTAACTTTTGAATATTATTCATGAATATTTAATTAGTAATCTTACTTCCTAAATATGTGCAATTCTTTGAACTTAGATGTAAAACCATCTTTTTTATTATTATACATCTACATATATCAATATTGATAATTTGTCCTTTAAAATTGAAATTCTTGCATAATATACTTAATTTTTTTGTTGTAGGTTTAGGACTTGACATATTTGACATGGGTAAGCCTGTATTTTTTTCATATGAAGAATTGAAGATATATTTTTCTCAACTAATGGTTTCTCTGATTCAAATCTACATATGGTTCTATTTACTATAGCCTCCTCGCGGATTCGCGATTTGATAATAGCAGGATCTCAACCTTCTTTACATGAGATCTTTTTCTGTGGTGATAGAGTCTTCTCAAGTTTATTTACATATTTGCATTGAGCTTATAGAAGAGAAGCTACAACATTCCTCTTATGTCGTGTCTCTCTGTTTTTTATGATTTAATCATATTTGATATATTAATCATCTTAGCTATAAATATATTGTCTTAATAGTAATACTCCTCATAGTTGCACTCCAACTTAGAACATTTTGTTTCAGTTGTACATCCTTGAATTTATATTTCCTTTTTTGGTGAAGGTTGTAATGCACCATTTATGTTATGTTTTGGTGCTAGTGTTTTATTTGTTAGACTATTAGGTAGTGAAGGTATTCGTTCACGTGTTTTAGTTACTTTATAACATTTTCCATGAGAAAGTAAAGCATCAATTGCCATGTATTCTTTTCAAATTTTCCTCGTTGGTGAAAGTTAGTGTGTGCTTTTATTCTACTAGAACCTTTTATGCTACTTGAACCTTTTCTGAGAATCCATGGATATGCCTTGGATGTTTCGTTTTGTTTACCATCTTCATAGTAGCCTCACAAATATTACACCCTTCTGAAGGTAATTAAATTTGTGTAAGCCTTCAAAATTTGAGCTTTCATGTTTCTCTTTGTTCTTTCCAGCCTGTGATATGCCTTTTGTAAATTCAATATTAAAATTTGAACATCCTACTTATTACCACACTAATGACAACTTCATGTTAATTATTAACGTATATTCATGTTGTATATATTTTGACTCGCAATATAAACTGTTAATTTAATAGCGCATAATTATGATTACGCTATTAATTTTGAAAATTAGTTCAATTTAACAGCGCATAATTAAGGTAGTACTATCAATAGATTCTATTCAACAGCTCATAGTTGAGATAATACTGTCAATTAGATTCTATTCAACAGCGCATAATTGAGATAGTGTTGTCAAATAGATTCTATTCAATAGTGCATCGTTCATGAAGCGTTGTTGATGTGTTCATGAAAGTGAGTAGTAAAAAGATGGATACACAACAACAACAACACAACCCTTAAGAAGTATTGTTGAAGAGGTCAATACAACAACGCTACCGTTAATATGCATTGTTGAAAAGGTTAATATAATATTGCAACCATTAATATGTGTTGTTAAATGGATACTACAGTTTAAATATCTAAAACATGAATTAGTTCCCTCTATGCTCTCAAACTTAATCGAAATGAAATCTTCATACTCTCAGCAAACCCCCAAGCTCTCATAAACCATCATTATCTCATAAACCATCATTATCTCATAAACCATCATTATCTCATAAACCATCATTATCTCATAAACCATCATTATCTCATAAACCATCATTATCTCATAAACCATCATTATCTCATAAACCATCATTATCTCATAAACCATCATTATCTCATAAACCATCATTATCTCATAAACCATCATTATCTCATAAACCATCATTATCTCATAAACCATCATTATCTCATAAACTATCATTATCTCATAAACCTCAAAAAACTTCATCAATGGCTTCCCAAGGTGGCGATCATGGTTCTCATAGTCGTGACGAAGCTACACCGACTCCACAAGACAAGCAAATCGTTGTTCAAAAATGAACTCCACTTGGAATGACTTCCATAAAGAATGTCATTCAGTCAAGACGTAAGGATGTGAAGATAGAAGTTCAATGGAACTCTAAAGGCCAACCATTAAACTTGAAGGGTGGCAATTCATTGGTTAGCTACATTGGGATTGTGGTTAGGCAGAATGTGAAGCTAATATTCAACAAATAGACTGATATAGGGAATGTTGTGAAAGAGCATATTTGGAATGAAATAACAGTAAGTTTATTTGCAATTTTTGTATTTTTATGTTATCATGGTATGTACGTATATGTGTTATGTTTTCATGAATGTACGTATATGCATGTGTTTGTATGCAATAAAGTTAATGTATATGTGTTTTCAGTCAACTTTTGATGTTGGTGAGGATTTTCAGAAATCAAGTAATGAAAACTGCAAGAGCGCATCCAAGCCTTTATATCCATACCAAGCTTTTCGAGCGGGGTATAGAGGAATTGAGGAAAAAATTGTAAGTATTGTTAGTTTGTAAGTATATTATTGATTATGTTTTATATGCATATATATATATATAATTACATTATTATTGGTTATGTTTTGTTAGTAGTTGGCAAGGCTCTCCGACAATTCTGAACTGATGCTGAAAAATTACTCAGAGATGCTGATAGCAATGTCAACCTAAAACCTCTAACTAAATATGCAAATATCGTTGATGAAGAGGATTGGAAGACTTTTATTGGTGGATGCCCGTAAGAACAAGGATGGTGTCATCAACAATGAGCAAGTTCAAGAAGCGGCAAGACGTGTTGTAAGTGCTCATTTTTAATTATACTTAATTTTCATACTTTATTTATCAAAATGTGATTAATTAACATTATGTTTTTTCTTGATTTTTCAGGTTGCCCTAAAAGAAAAGGAGGCACAGCTGGATAATCGCATAATACTTGACAATGCACTAGGACTGCCTATCTATCCTAGCCGTATCCGAGGTGCAGGTTTTGGGGTTAGCCAGCGAACATTTATACCCCATCTAAAGCGTGCAACCAAAGCCCAAATGAGTCAGGTTCAAAATCAATTTGGAGGGCCTCATACAATGTTTCAACGAATTTGAGCAATCAATGAAGGTGAAGTAAGTTGAGTGGTAACGACTAACTAGTGTTGTTGGCATTGTTCATTCAACCATCAATGAGAGTTGCACACCTACACCTTACAACATTCCCATTCTGATTCTCATTCCAAAGGGGAAGCCCTGACATGCGCTGTTGTAAAGGATAAATACAACATCGCTTTTTATAGACAGCGATGTTGTACATTCTTAATACAACAACGCTATGTGTGTGATGCGTTGTTGTATTAAGGTGTTGTTTGAGAATATTTATCAATAATAAAACATCGCTTTTCTTTTAATGCATTGTTATATATATGAAATAAAAAAGCACAACAATAAGCACTATTAATAAGACATATAAAATACGATGTTTATGTAAGACCTATATGACAGCACTTTGTGGACGATGCGTTGTTGTATTTGTGCATTATATGACAGCGCTTTTCGTGTGATGCGTTGTGGTATATATTCAATACAATTGCGTTTGAGCAGTGCTATTAATTATTACAATATACTACTACGATCAAACAGAAAGCGCACGAAAGCACTGTTATACATCTAAAATAAGTGTTGTTGAATGACAACTCCGGCGTAGTGAAAAAATCAATAAATATAAAGTTGTATAGTAATGATAGAATTCTATAGTAATGAATTAGATATGCAAAAGAAAGTTATGCATATTTGTTTTGTGTTCCAACACATGGTTTTAGAATTGTGTAATTAATGAAAGATGAAAAGTTAAGCCATAAAGTAACCTAAAGAACAACTACAAATCTTCTTTCTTCCTAGTTCCTTTGTTTAAATTTATCAACCTTTATATATCAACCATGTTATCCCAGTGGCACTGTTATTTGAAATCACACACACATACAAGTTAACAAGAATTGCAACTACAAATTTCAATTACAAATTAGAAGTAAATTTGTTCAGAAGTTTACTTTTCCGCACTACATTCAACACAAGACAGTAGCTATGTTTCACGAACACAAAGGTTCTTCCAAATTCAAGAAACTTGTATTCATAAACAAGTATTTGGATTGGCACCAAATGCCATACATTACCAAGGAGAGGTAAACTATGCAGAAAATCTTCTCAATTTCCATCACACATTAATTTCCTAGTAGAGAAAACTCACAATAGAAAAGAGTTAATCAAAGGAACATGGAAGAAAAAAGTTTTATTTAATGAAATTGTGGAAAGTACCCAATAATTTTTAAGAAAAAAAAAAGTAAGATAAGCTATAAGCTATTTACACAAATGTATATGCGTAAATGTTGATCAATATGACTCAGAATTTGTAAGAAATATTTATTAGGCAATAAGGATGATTATTCATTATGCAATAAGGAGGAGTATTCATTAGGCAATAAGGAGTATTCATTAGGAAATAAAGAGCCAATATGGTTGTTAGGAATATTTCACCTACAATGTTAGAGCAATTATGTGACTCATTATGCTATTCATGTAGGAATTCATTTTTTTGCATCGGTTTTCTTTTCCATGGTGTATAAATCATGTATCTTGTTAATTAATAAGATTAAGCCTTTTACATAACACATTTCTGCTCTGTACTTGTGCTTGCTACATAACCAACAAATTGATATCTATAGTTATATCTTGAGGGATCTGTGAAGAACAAACACAAACCAAAACCAAAATCAAACACAAACACAAACCAAAACCAAACACAACCAAAAAACTTCCTCTATTATCTTTTATTGGCTAAAATTGTCAAAATGAATCCATAAGTAGTGACTGCTTCATTTTCACCTCTACCGTTCACTAGAAAGAATTATCATGTATGGTCTGTTAGTATGGAAGCTTTCTTGGATGCTAATGATATGTGCGAAGCTATTGAAAAAGATTATGTTATTCCAACTCTTCCATACAATCCATTGTTGCACAAATTAAAAATGAGAAGGAGATGAAGCAAATAAAGTCCAAAACAAGAGCATGTCTATATGCAGTTGTTTCACTCACCATCTTTAACAGGATAATGACACTCAAAACAGTCTGTGAAATCTAAAACTTTTTGAAGCAAGAATAGGCCAATGAAAGGGTCAAAGGGATGTAAATGATGAGTTTGATCTGAGATTTGAAATACAAAGGATGAGAGATTCAGAAACAATCAAGGAGTACTTTGGTAAACTTCTAGCCATTGCCAACAATGTAAGACTTCTTGGTACTCAATTTTCTGATTCTAGAATAGCTCAAAAGATTCTAGTTACACTTCTTGAAAAATATGAAGTTGCAATTTTATCTCTAGAAATGTCTAAGGATATGTCAAGCATCACCTTGGCAGAAGTGTTGAATGCATTACAGGCACAAGAACAAATGAGGCTTATGAGGAAAGAAGGATCAATGGAGAGTGCTTTTCAAACCAAATTACAAAGCAACAATGGTTGGAATGACAAAAGAAGGAGGAAAAATAACTACAAAATTGCAGGTTTTGCAAACAACAAATACAATAACCAAAGTAGCAACAATGAAGTCTTTCCACCTTGTTCCTACTACAAAAAAACTAATCATCCATAAAACAGGTTTTGGTGGAGACATGATGCAAGATGTTATAAGTGTGGCCAGTTAGGGCACATGGAAAAAATATGCAAGTTTGAACAACAACAAGGAGAAGTTAAGGTTGTTGATGATCAACCAGAAAAAGAGCAATTGTTCGTTGTATCATGCTTTGACCCTATCAGTTCTACAGAAAGTTGGCTCATTGAAAGTGGTTGTACAAACCACGTGACTTTTGATAGAGAGCTCTTCAAAAGCTTGAAATTTACAGCTCCAGAGTCAAGGAGGAGTGTTGATTAATATGACTTAGAATTTGTTAGTAATATTCATTAGGGAATAAGGAGGACTATTCATTAGGCAATAAGGAGTATTCATTAGGAAATAAAGAGTCAATACGGATGTTAGAAATATTTCACCTACAATGTTAGAGCACTTATGTGACTCATGATGTTGTTCATGTAGGAATTTGTTCTTCTATATCAGTTTCTTCCATGGTATATAAATCATGTATCTTGTTGAAGAATAAGATTAAGTCTTTTACATAACACATTCCGTTCTGCACTTTTGCTTGCTATATAACCAACAATAAACAAAATCAATATTATGAATATGAAAGGTAAAAAGAACAATAAAAAGACAAAATGATCAAAAATTGTCTTTTATCCAAAGATCTAAGAATGAGAATAAGGAAAGCACTTTTTGGAATGTTATTTAGTACAAAGGAAATATCCAAATCTCTCTTCTTTTTTATAGCGGATAATAAATTTCAGGCACGAGGAAGCCATATTTTAGCTTGAATACTGAATGGAACCCCTAATCAAATATAACCTCAAATCAAACAAAACCCCAAATCAAATAGAACCCTAAATCCCATCCAAAATCAAACACAACTCCCAAATCAAATCCAAAATTGAGTTCATGTCATATATTATATGGACCAAACATAATGAAGTGTAATATCAAACTCACCATGGAAAGTGAAACCAAATGAGAGTATGAGTGGGTGAAGAATGAAGAATAAAGAAGATAGGAAATTGGAGTGAACCCCTTAGTGTGAGTGGTGATTGGAGAGTGAACCGAAATTTGGGATAAGAAAGTGAATATGTTAACGAAAAAGGAAGTTTGGGATAAGAGGAAGGGAAATTGAATGTGACAAGAGGAAGTATGGGAAGTGTTTTTGTAATAGGAAAGTAAAATAGAGAACAATTTTATAAATTAATAAATAACAAATTTATTGATAATAGAGAAAGATTTTTGTAAAATTGAAAAGACAACGATTCGAAAATCATGGTCAATTCACTGAATAGGCAATGATTTTGAAAATGTGATCTTTAAGTATCATAGGCCACAGTTTTGAGAACTACTACAGCTACGATTTCAAAAATTGTGATCTATACAATGAATATGCAATGGTTGTAAAACCATTGTCTAATGTACTTTAAGTCCACGGTTTAAAAACCGTTGAAAATGAAAGCGATACATAGACTAAAAATGTAGTAGTGAGTGGAAATAATGTGTCGTAGCAAATGTGAGAGATGGTTTAGAATAAAGAATATGAGTGTTTAAATAATCACATTTTAATAATTTTAAGAGGCACGATTAAGAAAAAGGAGAACGATTTATCTACAAGTATTAGACTATGAGAAATTTCTGTTACACATCTCAGAACCTAATTTCAAATGAAGCTTAGACCTTATGATGCATTAATTTCATGTTTCCTCGGGGTGACTATGCATGGAATGAAAATAACATTGTAAAGGACTAAAATAAATCCCTTTAATTTTTCAGTGGTTGTGACTATATATGCATGTTCCTATACAACTTTCACTTTTAATTAGAATTGGTGAGTCACAAGCTAGAAATAATATGAGATCCCTTAAAAAAATACCCTTATAATGATTAAAAATGCCAGTAAAGCAGATTGAGTGGTACTCCACCCTGGATCCAATTCATTTGCCTTTTTTAATGTCAATTCATTTGCCTTGATGTAATTCTCCCCTCATTTTGCGTTTCAAGCTTAAAACATATGGTCTCAAATTGTTTATTTAGTAATACCACATATTTGAAACAACAAAAATGAGTTTGTTAACGACCCAAGATTTTAGCTAAACAACTTTATTCAAGTGAACCTTCATTAATTTCTCATTTGTGACAAGAATAGCAAGTCAGATTAATTCTCTCCCTCAATCTGAGAATCCAAAGCATCTTCTGAAGCTGGAAATTGACTCTTGGGAGGACATCATCCTCGTTTATGCATGCCTTCTCACGTGCTTAGGTAAGAAGACGCTTATGGTTTCTACCAACATTTTATTAATGGGATTCTTTTGCTTTCACCATCATCCATATAGAACACACGCATATTGAATTATTTAGAGAATTTGAGGATGGGTCATTAGCATTATTTCGGTTTTACTTATAGATGCACATGTGCTACACATAAGATAAACAATACATCCTTAAAGAAAAAGTTACAACAAATCAAACAAGGTAAAGGAATACAGTATTAACTTGTTTTTTTGGTTTATTGATTTATGTGACACGGTATAAGACATTAACAATCAGAATTTTTATTGTTAAAAAAAGAGTATTAACATTTTTTGGGTTTATTTATATTAGTGTTGATAATGAACCGAATCAACTTGGTTTTCGTTCAAAACTCGATTCGTTATTTAGCTCGATAAACTTTAGTTCATGCACCAAATGAACTGAATTTGAGCTAGAAATTGAGCTCGTTAAATAAACGAGCCAAACTTGAGTTGAATATAGTTCGACTCGTTTGGTTCATGAACTGACTCGATATATATATATATTTAAACTAATTTTTAAGTTTATTATGACTCGTACATTATTTTTTTATATTTATTGTTATTATATATATAAACAAGGTTATATTTATATATATATAACTTTTTTGAAGAATTTTTTTTTTTCAAAATTTAATTAATTATTTGAGTTTTTCAAATGAACCATTCGAACTGAACCGAACCGTTCACGAACTTTAACCGAGCCGAACTCGAGCCGAGTTTCGAACCGAGCCAATCCTTATCGAGTTGAACCGAGCTGAACTCTGATTCGACTTGTTTCCAACCCTAATTTATATTACCTTAACACTTTTGATAAGGGATCAGATCTAATATATTATATAGTCAGAGGCTAAGATGTAGAGATCTTTTTCCAACAATAGATTATTCTCAACAACTTAGTGGTTCAGAACTCAGCATTTTCACTCCGTAATTTATTAAATCGTGTAAAATAATGTAAAACTAACCCCCTATGTGTCCTAAATAATCGTCTAATGCCTCTGAAAAATTGAAGGCATTTGTTAAACTTTGAACCCCAAGAGTTTTTTAAATTTGAGGAGCTTCTTGCATGTTAGCATTATGTTTTAATTGATTAAAAGTTAATAACTTCGGCCTGGGATTAAAATTTCATTGGATCTAATTCTTTGCTACTTTTGTATTAGAAAAAGATTAAGCAAGAAAATTATGGAGCAGAATGTGGAGCGAAAATCCCCAAAGTTAGATGTTAAAATCCCTTTGGATATGGATGGTCTCAAGAAGCACTCACATACTCTTGTGTCACAAACGTCTACACCACTAGCTAGGAAATCTGCAAGTGTGAGGATGGACTGTCTATGCTCACCCACCACACATGCTGGCTCCTTCAGGTGCCGGCACCATCGGGCTGGTTCAGGAGGAATGCATCGCGGTGGATCTGTTGGCTCTAACCTCTCAGAATTGGCCGCGAAAGCAAGTTCAATCAGTGACTCACTTCATGCTAGTAACTTGCATTTCAAGTAATTTGGTGCATAAATACATCCGTATATATATTTCTATATACTATCCAATTGCTTAAGATGGTGCCCATGTGTTTTTCAAAAGTCCTAACCTTTTTCAAGGATATGAAAGATTATTTCTCTTGTACAAACTCATCAACATGTACCCAAGTTATTTGTGTTGTGATTTAAAAACTCATTTATGTTCTTCCAAATATGGAAGCCTTCTGTATGAATTAATCCTAGATTGACTAGCTTTTGTATGGTATAGCAATGACAGTATAAATTGATAAAGCCATCATTATATTTGTAGCATGAAATGGGAAACCCTAATGACTAGAGAAGGGTTTTGGGAAGAGAGAGAATTGGGTATTAGAATTTAAATGAATATTGAATCAAGAGTAAATGTATGTTTATTGATAATCACTAAGCCTTCTTATTTATACAAGTTTCAACGGTAACTTTATAACAAAGAAAACTAATCTAACTAACTTAAGAAAATAATAACTTCCTAATTATCACATATCAAAATAAAATGTTCTACTACAATTTCATTCTTCTAGAAATATCATGAAATTCGCCTTGGTGGCTCCACTGGTGCACCCAATCAAGCCAGCCTAATGCACAAAAATGAGCACAGGCTTATGGACCATTTCTGATGTGCCATTTTTGGCGCGCTTGATAGCTAGGTTCCTCGGTCAAATGTGCCTTCTGATGCGCTCACCGTCTAGGTCATGGCCTTGACTTCTGGTGCGCCTGATGCGCCACAACTCTTGGTCATGATCTCTAGCATGGTCAATGGTCTCGGTCACGATATTATCCTAGCACGGTTATGGCCTGTATTGTGACTTGGTCATGACCTTCATTTGGCTCGGTCACGACTACGTTTGTGACTCGATAATGGTCACGACTACGTTTGTGACTCCAAGGAACATATAATATTCAGAAATGAGTTTTCTAGTATCAAGGCATGTTGCCCAAATAGAGTCATTATATTCTTTAATTTGTAGTATGGATGCAGTGGGATAAAACAATCCATGTTCAGGTGTACCTTTGATGTATCTAAGAACTCTAGTCATAGCTTTATGATGATTTATGTTAGGGGCAACCATGAATTGACTAAATTATTGGATGACAAAACTAAGATCGAGTCTAGTGTTAGTGAGGTAGAGTAATCTCCCAACAAGTTATCTATATAGTTTAGGGTTAGAGAAGAGAGCACTATCTTTTTGATGCAAGTGAGGATGTTTGACCATGGGAGTAGGCATAACTTTAGAGTGTAGGAATACAATATCATATAGAAGGTCAAGGGCATACTTCCTTTGGCACAATGTAATTCCATGCTTAGAATGAGCAACTTCAAGGTCAAGAAAGTATTTGAGTATTTCAATATCATTGATCTTGAATTGAGAATCAAGATGATATTTAACATTAGTAATCTCAGAAATATCATTCCAAGCCAATGAGATCATCAACATATATCAAAAGGACAGTGAATTTGGAATTGTGTTTCTTGGGGAATAAGGAATGCTAATGGTGGGACTATTTGTAACCCAAAGAGATGAGGGGTGAGGATAATTTGGCAAACCATTGATTGTTGGCTTGTTTTAAGCCGTAAAGAGATTTATTGAGTTTGCAAACCTAATTTGGATTGGAGCAAACAACACCTTGAAGCAAACACATGTAGACTTCCTCATCTAAGTCACCATGTAGAATCAAGTTGGTGTAAAATTCATCCATGCATGAAGCAAAGGCAAGGAGGAGTCTACAGTTGTGAATTTGACAAGTGGTGCAAATGTATCAAAATAGTCTAACCCTTCAGTTCGGGTGTATCCTTTAACTATAAGCCTAACTATATACATCTCTATACTTCCATCAGAATTGTATTTAAGCTTATATACCCACTTAGAGCCAATGGCTCTTTTGTTAGGAGGTAGGGTGACAAGTGTCCAGGTATTAATTTTTTTAAAGATGGCTAATTCATTTTTCATAGCAAAAATTCACTCCTTGGACTCGATGGCTTGATGGTATGTTTTTGGCTCAAATTGAGCAGTAATAGACAAAGAATGGTGCAGTAAAATTCTCTTAGGTAAGTAGGTAACTGAGTAATCCTTTGTGATTTCCTCATAGACATTAATAAAGATGTATGTGATTATATCTCAAATGGGTTATCAGTGGGGTTGGTGTTGTTAGTTTGAAGGTCAATAGGTTGAGCAATGACATTTATGGATGGGGTGACATCTTCATATTGAAGAAACGAGAGGTGCTTTTCATTGGGTTAATCTTCCATACTGATAGAAACAGGAACATGCTTATAAGGAAATATGTATTCGTAAAACGCAACATTCCTAGAGGTATAGATCTCTCTAGTAGATGTCACATTGAGAGACCCACACTTGTTTTCTACATCATACTAGCATATTTCTCATTTTAATAATAACTCTAGGAAAATAGTCACTTTAAATGTTATCCTTAACTTGATATTGATAACAATTACTTCTTACATGTGTTAGTCCATAGATATGTATGTGAGAAGCATTAATCACGTCTTCTTTTAGAGCAGTTTAATCAACTCTTGACTTTGTAAATATGTGTCATTGATGATCCTTTTAATAATTAATCTATCTTTATACTATTTATAATGTACACTAAATTGACAAATCATCATCCTTATTATATGTTTGTTAATTTAAGTTTTCAAATGAGTAAATTACACTCACACTCACTGAGTTTTAGCAAAATTACACAAATCATCCCTCAATTTTTTACATCTACACAACTCTCCCTAATTTTTGTACTTTTGTTACACTGATCATCCCTGCATGAGAAATATATGTAATTTTTTGAACAAAAAATGTAATAAATGCAATTAAGTTGAACAAAATATTGTATATTGTGGAGACATATCCAAATAATATATAAGTTGATACCTCTTTATTATTTTTGGTTCGTTATGATATAGTATAACCGCAATTTAAATAATATCTCTTTAGAATTGTTAATGCATTTTGTAATAAAAAATAATAAAGATACATTGATTTGTATATTATTTAAATTTTCCCTCACAATATACCATGTTTTATTTAACTTCAATACATTCCTTACTTTTTTTTGTTCAAAAGATTACACTTATTTCTTATGCAAGGGTGATTAGTATAATAAAAGCATAAAAACTAAGGAAAATTTATATAGGTGTAAAAAGTGAAGGATAATTTGTATAATTTCACTAAACTTAAGAGGTGTCAGTGTAATTAACTGAAATTTCATGCAGCTGCCTACAATTTTCAAATAGAAAAGGATTTCTTGCAAGTACTATTTAATGATTACTTTATTACTCATATGATGGTTTTAATATTTGTTTAAAAAGATGGTTTAATACCCCAAAAATGAGTGATGTATAATCTTAGAACTTACTTCACTTTATTTCATTACAAAATATGGTGTGAAAATAGTTTAAAAATTATGTATAACTAAATATTTATATACATATCAACGAAAGTTGTCCCGATTGATAAAAATTTGTCTTAACTCATAAAATCGAGAGTTCAAATCCCTCGATTTTTTAAAAGGTTGGATGGCCTCGTCCTCAACTATGACTTGGCCTAAAATGCACTTTTTAAAATAACTAAATAAATATTTCTTTTTTGATACTGCAAAATAAATAAATAAAGATTTCGTTATAACTAGATTTTTTTTCCTGTGGCTCTTACAGCAAAACTGCTCCATTTTTTCGTTCCAACATTTCAGGAACAATTCAAACATGAACATCATCATGGATTTTTATCTATTAAACCCTTTGAAACCTACTTATACAACCATAATAACATAATATAATCAAACGAAAAGAAACAAAATACTTAGAAAATGAAACTCCATGTTAGCCAATGTAGCTGTCCCAAGATATATCATTGCTCATCTTGTAGGCTTAGTCCATGTTGTCTCTGATGTGACTGTGTTACCATAATAAACCTGCTTTGAGGTCTCATCCCAATAAGCCTAAAAGGAAAGTAAAAATGGAAATGAGAGATCAAAACACCCTCATAGAATAGTTCAAGAAAAAATAGAGCCCTTGTAGAATATCATTACAGTTTGGCTATTCACACGCTAAATTTTGTACATAATAGTGCCCCCATGATTGTGTAAATAACTGATGAAAAGAATATATGTATTGATTGGGGAAGATCACTACATAATACACGTCGCCAGATTTACGCATGATCACTACATAATAACTGACACAATTATAAGATGAGTGAAGACCCATTTTGATCCCTTGGAAATTTGTCCATGTACCAATTTAGTCTCTAAAAAAAAGTGACAAAATGATCCCTAAAATTCATTCCATGAGACACAAGTCCCTACAGATTCATTGTTTAATGGCAAAATTGGTACACGCAAAAATTTTCAAACACCAAAATAGGTCTTCCATTAAAGTAGGACCATAAAAACACACCTGCCAACCAGATGGGAGACCCTTAGAGAGTTCAATCAGATCAGGCTGCTGCTGCTTATCCTCCGCAGCATCTTGAGGCATGGCAGCAGATTCCCTTGCTGCTTGTGCCCTCTTGCGTTTGACCCGCTCCCGCCTGCATAAAAAAAGAATCACATTATTTTGTGAGTAAGTTAGAAAGCAGTCGATGTGAAATTGAAGGTTTTTGGAGTCCCATACCAATCACCACCTAGAGGCTGAAAATTTGCATTATCTTTGGCCTCTCCACTGACAATTTGATTTGCACGCCACTCCTAAAATCAAAAGATCTTAAGAAACAAAAAGTTTAATGACCACAATGTTTTTTGTAGGTAAGTTCCACATGCAAACCTCTATTTCCCTTTGGCGCTTTCTTTCTAAGGCTTCATATAAACTCTCGGGTTCTTCCTCTTCTTCAAGCAACTCCTCTTTAGCTGCCTTCCACTAACAATAACACAGCAGAAAATAATGCAGTAAGGTATACTGGAAACTGAGATGGATTTCATGTTGGATAGGAATAGCCAAGGGCATGAAATCCCAATTCACTGACTGAATAAAAAAATTAGTTGAAGGAAAAAACTACCTTGTCCACCAAACTCGAAACCTTCTTATTAGACTTTAATGAGGATCCAACTACAACTGCTCGCTTTCTGCTACGTACAGCTAAGGAAAAAGAGAGGAAGGTAAGAAATCATACACAGCAGGATACATTCTCTAGTTTCACAAGGGCATGAAAAGCATTTAACAAATACATTGAAATTTAAACAATGAACATTTTTTGTGCAGTGCGAGAAAGAGCAGATGCAGATGCATGATAACAGTCTAATTATCGTGAATTATCAATAGTTTACAACAGATCACAAAGGATGTCTTGTCGTATATAATTCAAAAGTCAAGATTCCAAACATGAATAAACCTCACCACCATTATTTAGGCATGCTCACAAATGAACTTTTACTATTAGATTACCAACCCATCACAAAGAAGGGAGAGGAAGGTTCAATCAAGACTAATGACCAATTGCAACTGATTATGATTAATTCTGAAAAGCATATCACCCCAAACAACCTCAGAATACATTTATGTTCTTAAAGCCCTATATTTACATTATGGCTAATAAATCAGGACACTCAACCTTAGCAGCTAAGGTTGAAGTAGGAGATCTAGTTACCTTTAGTTTGCGCTTTAGCAACTAATGGGGCAGCGCTGCATGCAGCAGTTTCAGCAGTGGCTGGTGGCAATGATCCACAATCATCAACTGAAACAGGTGCAGGTGGATGGATGCTAGATGAGGTGGACGGGACATCAGTAGATGCCCTGCCAACATCACCAGAATCACTAATATTGGCAAGTGTTGAACCTGAACCAGCTCCTGTCAAATATTAAAAAAACAGATTGATAAATAAGGCTAATTACTAAGATGTGAAGACAACCAGCAATAACAATAGAAAATCACTTCCAAAATGACTGATTCTGGTAATAATACTAACATACCCTCTTGAAGCTCATAATAAGAGACATGATCAGCTGGATTAATTATAACTTGAGAATTTTCGTTGTATGAGTTAGGAACTGCACTATAGTAGAGCTGCACTGGTGGAATAGCAATTGGTCCATATATATTACTGCTTGGGACTCCAGCAGCCGTCTGCCCATAGTACTCAGAGCTAGCACTAGGATAAGGTAGACTATATTGGGCATACGAAAGGGATTGTCCTGTTTCTGTGTAGGATGGGAGAATATGATAAGATGGGATCAGTGGATCACCAGGAGGTGGAGGAGGTGCTTGTTCATTATCTGGTGGTGGTGGTGGAGGCACCTGCTCACTATCAGGCGGAGGTGGAGGTATCCATTCATCATCTGGAGGAGGAGGGGGAACAACAAATTCACCCTCTGGCAACACAGAATGGTAGTCAACAAGTGGATTAACCTGAACTGGTTGGTCTGTTTGCACATACTCTGTTACAGCTGAAACATCCATGACAGTTGAATTGCCTGAGGAACTCATGTCTTCAACTTCCATGTCTACATCCATATCAACATCATCTTCAACATCGCACCCAAGTTTATGAGTTGATTCCTCAGGATTTAGAGTAGTTTCAACTTGTGTATTAACTTCTACACCTGCTTCGGTATGAGTAGAAGTAGCTGTGGACAGAGGAGCATGCTGACAATTGGCGGGAAATTTATCATGGATATCTCTTAGAAGTACATCAGAAGCATCAACCTGAGATCCATTAGATACTTCAGAAGTAATAAAGCTCACTTTTTTATCACTATGATCTACTTCAGGCTCATGTTCCTTGCCATTCTGCTCCTTACCCAATCCTGCAGTGACATGGCCATGTTTATCCTCAACTTCGCCGTGTGCTAATTTAGCATCCCAAAACAAAACATCATTGATTGAACTTTCAAGTAGTTTTATCTGCCTATCAGAATGCACCCAGTATGGAAGCAAGGATGACCCATAGGCTGCAAGAGACCTAAAATCAGAAAGCCTGATCTCAATCTCTAACATATACTTTGACAAGGAGTCCTCGCCTTGAAGTTTTCCCATTGAGTTTGACCTGTATAGTATTTTATTTATTAGCCTTTTTAGCAAAATTAGTATGAAACCAATGTTTACACTCAATAAATAATCAATGAAAATACCACAAACAAAATGATGCTGAATATCCAAAGTGCTATGCTTACCTTTCCAGTGATTTCAGCCTCTTTAACAAACCCTCACACTGTTTTACAAGGCGAGAAGGAAAATCAATGGCTGACTGCTGTTCTTCAACACTGAACATAGAATCAAATGAATGATCTCCACCATGACATAAACTTTTGACACCATTATTCCTTATCAATTCAGTTCCATTAGCATCAGAAGCTTGGTTTTCACTTCTACATTCACTGTTACCACCATTCATTTGGGATACATGCCCACACGATTCTTTATGACAGGTAACTGTAGTTTCCAGAGAGTCATCAATTGTGGGAGCAGATAAAGTGTCTTGCGTCACAGCTGAGGGAACATTGGAATTATCTATTTCAATAGCAGCACTCTCATTTATATCACTGACAGAAGGAGGAGGTATTAGATGATTGTTTAACTGAGCTGCCTGTGTCAAAACCAGGGGCACTTCCCACGACGTTTCCCCAGTCTCAACATTCCAGTAATAATAGCATCGGCTTTCCTCATGCATCACCATCTTCCATCCTAAACTAATATCAGTGCCAGCACGTTCATCCAAAGTTTCAAGAACTGGCATTTGGTCTGTGGAAACCATTTCATTTTGCGAAGTACCAGTAGCAACATTACTTTCATTTTTTCCAGTTGTTTCAATATCAAATGAAGCAGAATTTTCAATTGTACTCTGTTGTCCATCATTCTGGGCAACAAGATCTGCAGAGACACTGATGTCCAAGTCGTTGCAAACTTCACCAAGTAAACCCTTACCCTGACAAAGATAAAGCACCTCGGTATAAGTAGTACTTCAATGACATAGCTTAATCATTGTTAGATCAGAACCTATTCCAGAGACAATATTTTCTCTAATTCTATACATGATAATATATAACCTATGATCAAATAGTGCAGTAACTTCAACTAATGTTTGTGCAGAATCATGTTTTTAGGTTGGCTAAAAAATATGAATATCACATTATTGTAGGGAAATTCTATGGTAAACCAGGGTCCAAATAAAATTAGTATTCATGCATTGTCAGAAATCATATCCACAAATAAAAAGGCCATAGTAGAAACTATAGTATTACAGCATCAGAAAAGGAGCCCTCAAGCAAACGAAACAAGAAAAATAAAGAACAGACACAACGATTTCACGGATATGCTAACAAATGCTAGAGAAAAATAGGTAACTTTGTAGCCTAATCATGAAGATAGTCTCAAATAACCCCAGTATGTTATGTTTAATCCATCAAATACACACAGAAATAGAAACTGCAAAGAGACAATTTGAGCCAGGCCCAATATGCTCACAACCCTTTCTCACCATAAAAGAGAATTAAGAGTGGAGATTATTAAGATCACGAACATCAATTTAAGCACCACATCAAGGCCAAACACAAATGAGAACCACAGATCTTTCTGATGTGGAAAAATCAAGCTTTTGACTTAACACAGATATATAGTATAATACCTCTTCATTCAGCATTGGACTCTGCACTATTGCATCAGTAGGCCTTTCGCTTGATCCCTCGTCTACTTCATCATCACTATATTGCCCAAGTAACAGCAACGGATTCTGTGGTTGTTGACCTGATGTCAGAACGGCAGCATGTCACAAACTACGAAAATGATATATTATTAAGCATGTAATAGCAAGAATATTCCAAAACAAGACAAGACAAAAAGCAACATAAGGATCAAGATGCACAAGCATTTTAGCTTGTATAACTGATTCACCTGTAACAGATGGAAAATGTCAGTAAGCCACTAAGCAAAAAAAAAAGCAAGAAACATACGAACCGCAAACAACATCTATTGCCTGAACCTCGAAAATCCCTTGATGCTGCCAAAAGGGAGGAAAACGGTAGGGAGTCATTCTTATTTCAATGTGGCAGAGCCGACCTCATCTGAAATGAATGTTCCCAAGACCCCAGCAGCCCTACAGTCTGAGAAAAAATTCTTGGGACAAACAACAAAATATGTCTTGTCTATATAGTTCCTTATTTCCACCAATTTAATGTTGATCACTCATGTCCCCTAAATATAGTCCTTTTGAAGAAAACTGACAGGACCCACCTGAAGAAGAGGGTGAATTGAGTAACCCATCACGATTTTGTGAACCGGCATCTTCTCCAGCATCGCCGTGTACAGTGGAGCCACCCAAAACTCCTGTCAAGGTATAAAATTGAGGACATAACATGTGGCAGAAAATGGATAAAAGATCATTTTGATAATTCAATTATCAAATAATTCGCAATGTCCTTTATTTCTGTCAAATGAAACTATTGAATGGAAAATGAAATCCATAACAGATGTGCTATAAACAATATTGAAAATTTGAGAATATGTAGCCAATCGAGATAGCACAATGGAGCAGACGGCCAACCTCAAAAACGCTATAGTTGGATAGCAGCTAGTGGGACATTTAGGGAAACAGAGTAAATAATTTATAATTATATCTACATATAAATAATTATAAATTATTAATAATCTCATATCCCACTAGATGGAAGCCTCATGCACTGGGTCATCCATTTTTTATATACATTTAAATGCTTAAAACTAGAAAACACACAAATTGAAGACATATTCACAACTATAATCAAAATATATTGTCAGCAACACCCATATTCAATACAATTCTAATGAGTTTAACCCTCTATGGCATGAAGACATATTCATAACTAATAATCAAAGTATATTGTCATTAATATTCAAATTAATTTCAATTCAAATGAATTTAATCCTCTATGGCTTAAAGAGTACATAAGCAGAGAGAAATTAGAATAAGGGTGGAAAAAAGAAAACCCAAAATAGACACAAAGGAAGGAGAAGAGTTGAAAAATGAAGGTGGGGCAGGGATAGGTTACTGGAGGAGAAAACAGTTGAGTAATATCAAATTAAATATTGCTTAGGTAATTAGGCAAAACACACTGCAGAGTGCAGAGAAAATGTAAATCCAACTATTTTCTCTTTAAGCCCTGCACCATAAGACAAAATGGACAGCATAAGAATAGCGCAACTTTGTTCTGGGTCACACGGGCAGACCTGTTTTAGAGCATGGAACCCAATTGCAGACCCACAGCTTCAGTCAGTAATTTTCCACCAGCATCCCTGTCACAGCCATGCAGCAGTGTTTCTCGCAGCTAGAGCAGGCCGTGACGCCCTCTACACAGAATTGTGATACAATGGGAAAAGAGTAGCCTAGAGCCTCCAAGCCCTAGTCTCACTAAGTGGGGTAGGCTACATGAATTGAATGACGTCATAGTGCTCTATATATAATATTTATTTACAAAGCACTTTCGAGATCCACCCTACAATATGGTTTTTCTTGGTCTGCCTCTGGATCTAGATATTAGACTAACCTCTATTTGATTTACTCTCCTCATTAGGACTTCTAACAGTCTCTTCTACACATGCCCAAACAACCTAAAACGAGATTTCTACCATCTTTTCGACAATAGAAGGAGCTCCTCAACATTCTATAATGCATTCATTCATAATTCTATTTTCTCTAGCATGTTTACTCATCCAATGCATCATTCTCAACTCTGTTATATTGAGTTTATTCTCTCGTTGAGATTTTACAGCACGACATTCCGTCTCATATAGCATTGCCGGTCTTATCGTTGTGTGGTAAAATTCCCCCTTAAGCATGAGTAACACATTTCTATCACATATGACACCTCATGCACACCGTCATTTCATCCACCCCACTTCAACCCTATGGTTTACATCTCCTTCAATTTACTCATCATCTTGATGACTGACCCGAGATGATTTTCCGATCCCTCATAAACAATCTAATATAATATAAGAAAAGAGACATTGAAATATGTATATTATTATTTACAAATAAGTAATAAATACTACAGCTACAACAATTTTACACATAAGTCATATCATATAAGTTACAACAACATCAACACGTCACAACAAGGTTCAAATTCAATTAAAATAATACTGAGTCACAAATAGTACCCACAGGAGACTGAATCCCTCATGCAATACAAATCACAATCATTTATCCACGTAAGCTTCTCTTAAAAAAAGTTGCGATAAATAATTATGTTATTATAATATAAAACAATATCAAACGTATTTCTTTTCAGTATCCTACACTTTCAATAAAAAGATTATAGTTAGCCGGGGCGCATGGCAACAATAAGGTTGTTGCTTAGTAAGCAAAAGTTCGTGATCCAAATCCAAGAAACAACATCTCCGATAAGTTGCATATATCTACTCTCCCCATACCCTACCAAGTGCGAGTCTCGTCCATCATGCCTCCTTTTATAAATATAGACAAGTGTATTCAAAAGGTTTCAGAAAAGAGACAAAATAGGGTTTTTGAATTCAAAGCAATCCCAAATAATTCAACCCCAAAATTAAATTAAAAAAAAAAGAGTAGAACAAGAAATCAGAAGCGTGATTGAGCGAATTTTCAATTACCAGAGGGTTCCGCAAAGAGATCGAGTTTGACTCTTCGACCAGCGTTGTTGTGAGCAGCACGACGACGTTCTTTTCTATTCCCCATTCGGATTTCGCGACGAAAACCTTCAAATATAAATTTTGTGTTGTGTTTGGAACTTCGTTACTACGAATAAGGAGCTACAATTTATTAGGGTTTGTTTTGTGCAGTATTTTATAATCTCTGAAACAAATCCAACAATTTCAAATAGAAGGTGATGGGTCCGGTCTCGGGTTAAAGATTGCGAATCGGGCTCGTTTGTTTGACGGAAATAGGTTTACGAATTAAATATGTAATTTTAATTTTTGTCTGAGATTAAAGAGACGAGGACTAAGTTGTCGATCTTTATTTACCGAAAAATAAACTCTCATTTTTTAGTATATACTATATAGTAAAGAAATTAAAATTGTTCCTAATACCACATTTTTGTTTTGCTCGCGATATGGATACAAAAGGAAGCAAATAATTGTTTTATTGTGATTCCTAATACCATAATAATATAATAATGCCACTAGCAATTTAATGAAAGCGTTCGAATATTTTTTTGAAGTGATTGTAAATTTATTTTCAAGACAAATGATACTTGTTTTGCTCTACTTTACAAGATATAAGATGAATACTAGTTTTAATTGGGATAGAATGAGCAGTTTAATATTGACATAAAGATGATGTTGTTTCTTCTTGTGGTTCATTGAGATGGGTATGGAAATCAAATGTATATGTGAAAGTTAAAATTAATCTTTGCTTGTTGTTCATGATTCTCTTTCAACAAACACATTGCAATTCAAAAGGAACGCGTCTACATCACTAATATGCACTAGGTATGACGTTGTTGTAGAAGACGTGCTTCATGTTTTCAAAGATTGTATGAATTCAACTCTTCTTTAGTGGGTATGGGGGTTTAATGATCCAACTTGATGAGTTGGTTAATTATTAGTCATTTGGTTGGTGAATAATTCAATGCTTCAATTTGGTCTGTTATTTATGGTTGGCATCTAGTGGTCATAGAGGTGGACGAATTTTTATATTCCTAACAATAAAAAATTGGGATATTATTATGTCACTCATGATGTCCATCACGATTTTAGAGACTAGTATAGTATGGAGAATTACATTATCAAAGATGATGGAGTTGTTTGTGTTTTTTCGTGTAGACCTCAACATGGTTGGGTGAAACTTAATGACGATGAGAGTTTTTATATGGGCTCTAAGATTATTGGAGATGATGGTATTATTCGCAATCACGATGACCAACAAATATTGGGTTACTCAGCAATTGTTGGTATCAGTCTGCCTATCTTAGCCGAATTCACATCTATGGAACATGGTTTGAGATTGACATGGAGTATAGGTCTTCACAAGGTCATTATGGAGTCTGATTATTTAGAGGCATTTCAAATTATTTCATGTAGGATAACTATTCGATTGCAACAATTGTCGTAGGTGGTCAACAATGTTAGTATTTGTCTTTCCCTAGGTTAGGAGGTTAAAATTCGGTTTGTACTAAGGGGGACTGATATGTTGGGAGACCATATGGCTAAAACTGGGGTAAGTGCTTCAGAAGACTTAAAAATGTGAGAGATAGGACTAGCAGATACGTGAGAAATCCAACAAATAGATATATTCCCAAGTTATTAGTGTTTGTATTGTTTTTACTAAAATTTTAGCATTGGTAACTCTTGTCATTGTTGAATGTCTAGTGATGATTTTTTAATGAGAAACAAGCAACTAAAAAATCTTGCAACTGTATAAATTATAAAAGATAGGGGAAGAAGTTGGCTTATGGACTAAGTTACTTTCAACATAAAGAAGGAGAATAGAAAGTTAATCTACTAAGTCACTTTAAGCTTAGTTTACTTTTCGAAATAAATAAAACTTTTATTTATAGATGGGAACTTATCAAATTTGTAAGCTACTCAATGTGAATTTCCTTTCTAGTCACTCAAAAGTTCAAAAATCATTCACTTCAATTTAAATAACATTTTCTGAAGAACATCAAAAGTTTCTATATGGTTGTACATAAACAAATATGTCTTTCGACTAGAATATTTGTATAGCGAGTAAAATTCAAATTATACCATATCACTCTAGAAATGTATGCCCAAAAACAATAGGAGGAGGGTCCACTTCCGTATTCATATAGGCTAGACTTTCAAGAGTACTGAAGCTCTCATTATTTGAGGAATCATGCTTCTCATTTTTTATGGCATATTCAATCAAATATCATTTGATGACTTGTTATTACTCATTGAACCTACTTCTTGGAATTTCTACCATTTAGGTCGGATTATCATCATAAGTAACAATTTCACTAGGTATGCTAAATATATAATCACTATATACTTGGAATCATCTAATAGAGTATTCACATTTGCATTTGCTATATCCTTCAAGGATAGCTAGAAAATTTTGACAATATTATCGACAGATCATGCTTCTCTTAATGTATTTTATGATCATCTACATGGCATTATACTAGGCCAATCAGTAAACATGTACAATAATCTTATGACATGGGTAATGTCGGGTCTAGTGCAATCAATGACATACAGAAGACTTCCAATGATGCTTGCGTACTCACTTTGTCTAACACATTCACTATGTTCTTAAACATTTTTACCCCTGCATTTTATTATGTGCAAGTATGTTTACAGTCAAAATAGTTATATTTATTTAAGATCTTCTCAATGTAGTGAGTCTGATCTAAAGGATTTCCATCTTTCCAAATAGTAATTTGGATACCAAAGATTACACTCACTTCTCTAAGGTCTTTCATATCAGATTTTTATATAACAATGATTTCGTATCATTCATAACATGAATGTTTGAACCAAATATGAGAATGATATATATATATATATATATATATATATAGAGAGAGAGAGAGAGGAAAGATCAGTTTACACCCAAGTTAAGTTACACTCATTACACTTAATCTGAGTCATTCATTTTCTTAAATGCAACGGACCAAATGAGTGAATGCAATAAGTTATTTAAGATTTATATTTTTCTCTCTCATTATTTATTGTACTCACACATTTGGTCCGTTGGATTTAAGAAAATGAATGAATGAGATTGAGTGTAATTAGTGTAACCTAACTTTGGTGTAAACTGATCCTTCCTCATATATACATATATATATATATATATATATATATATATATATATGATAGCGCAAATATCATTTTTAAATTTGTAATAAATGTATTCATCACTTTTATTCAACTTAAACTCATTCTAGATAATTAAATTACCAACTTTTTCATGTCATTGTTTAGCAGTTTGCTTAAGACCATACAAAGACTTAACTAACCTTGTGTCACGAATCATAATTTTATTTTTACCTAAAATCCTTGGCTATAACCTATTTGTTTGCGACGAGGAGACAAGTCTACTAAATGTACAGTTATAAAAATTGGACAGTGTTGACCGATTCAACCAAAAAATCAGTGAAGTGGTCCCTTTATTGATACATTATGACAATTATATTGGTTATACAATTAAACTGAAAAATGTCGATCTAATATGGCTTGCATGTGAAAATATTTACTAATTTTCAATATACAACAATAAGGATTCAATCCTTGATGGTGATGTTTGTTTGTAACATAGTTAGTCATTGAAATATTTCAATAATTAAGTTATATGTTGCAATTAATAATATTTGCATTCATAATTATATTATGTTTATTATAAGTAGCGTGTTGATAGGTAGTTCGTGTGTGCTGACCCTTAAAAATATTTCATTTTAGAAAATTATATCACATTTTTTTGTAATGAGTATACATGATTTTATATTGTTGTTTGAATAATTAATTATACAAGATATTATAATTTTGGCTATATAGTCTTTATATGATATAAAATATTACAAAGGAAGTATCTTCTAAGAAATAATAAGCCTTTAATCTTTGATTTGATTTGAACAATGATTAAAATGTGATCTTCCTTATCTGAAAAAATTGGATTAAAGATGAACATAAGATAATCTTCAGATATGGAGAATAGTGTTGGGTAAACACAAAGTAAAATACACCTACATGAAGGATGAATAGGTGTAGTGGATCACTAATGTCGTTTTTCCGGTTGATTGAGAATATTGAAAAATACTTTAGGATAATCGACTTCCAACCCAAACAATCGATTACTATCAACAAAAATAATCAATTACTGACAGCAATAATCATTTATTCTGATTTTTGAAATCTTGAACAAAACAATTTCTTACAAAACAAGTTATCTAATAAACAATCTTCAGTATTCAATTTGCTTAAAGAAAATATCCTAGATGCTAAACAAATAATAAGCAAGTACAAGAATGAATAAGAAAATTCAAGGTCACCACAAAACATGTAAAGACCGAAATTAAAAGAGATAAATGGATAGAAGAGTGCGCCAATGAATTTTATGTTAATTCATTTGTTAGTCTATTTGCAAACTACATTCAATCATCATCTTCTAATATCGGGAGATTTTATTCACTATGGAATAAAACCTATGTTATAATTGCACTTCCAATGTACTTTACAAATGCTCCTTTCTTGGCCCTAGAGTCACTCAAGTCGGTTTGACCTCTTACCCGTCTCTTAGGATACTCAATACCTATTCACAGTATGGCCCCAACCGCTCCTTCTCAACGAATACTTTTGTAAAGGTAAAGACTCGGTACCTAACCTAGGCTAGGTTTTTCACTCTAATTCTCTACAAAATGAGAATTTCAATTTCAATGGCTAGTAAAATCTAAGTTGTATGCACCTAATTAGTGCTATTTCAACATTAAATTTAATTACAAACCTAAGGTCAAAAATCTCACAAGAAACTGAAAGTCTAAGTGAAGATTGATGCATGGTTGTGTGTATGAAATCTAAAATGCACTATATGAAAACAATGTAAAAATAATTTTTTTCACTTTTGAAAACCCAAAGAAACTTTGATACTTTTCAACACAAGATTTCGCTCACATGTGAAGATGGAGTCAGATATTTCTTACTCTATTCTTTTATCACATGTGAAAGTCATAATGTTATGGTCCTAAATTAAGGGGTTCTTATGAACCATTAAAGGCTCATAAAAGTCATAAAAGTCTAACAATTGGTATCAAAGCATCAGGTTAGAGACATTATGACATTCCTTGTATTTCTAGAATTGAATCATAAATACATTAAAATGGAAACAAAAAAGCTTATTGTTACGAAATGAAGTAATTGTGAATTGTCATCTTGTGGTTCAATCTGGAGTTAATTATTTCGATAAAAGTTGTAACACTTTCCTGTTTTTCATAATATTACTATCTGAGTGAAAATGAGAAATAATTATACTTCTTTGAAAAATTAATTGTTGATTTTGATATTAATTACAATTAAAGTTATGATGCATATTTTGATCATCAAAAGGTGGATCATTGCATGTAATTAAGATAAAGATGTCATAAGGATAATAAATTGGAGTTGTTCATTAATATAACGCATATTATGATCACCCAAAAGTGGATCAGGGCATGTGTTTAATGACTTTAAAGTTTTAATGATACTTGTTTGTGCTCGTTTATCCAAAGATAACATACATGTGTAAGAAAGTATGATTAATTACCCATTAAAGAATAATATTAGACATCATTAATAAAGGTTTAATGTATTTAAATTTTATTGAAAGATCAATTAAGTGCAAGAATAAAAGTATGTTTGAATCCTTAAAGGTTTATTCAAAGCATTAAAGTGTGAATATGTCTTATTTCAGCTTCATTCAATGCATTCGCCATAGGCAATGGATGTGTCAAGTTCAACAGACTGAACTATGCTGATTGGTAAGAACAGATCCAATTCTCACTAGGTGTTCTGGAGTTGGACCTGGCCATCATTATGGATAATGTACCAACCATAATTGATACTAGCTCGGAGGTAGACAAGACTCTATATGAGGCATGGGAACGGTCAAACATGTTGAGTCTTAGCTTGATGAAAATATCAATCTCAGACAATATTAAGCTATGTATGCCTTAGGCAGGTAAAGCAAAGGAATTTATGAGAATGATCAAGGAGTACTCCCAATCAGACATTAGTGATAAGTCTATGGTGGGAAATCTCATAATAGAGCTGACGACCAAGAAGTTTGACTGGTTGCAGCCCATTCATGATCATGTAACTAACATGGCAAATCTGGCTACGAAAATGAAAGGCATGGGGATGGAGGTGACAGAAGCATTCTTGGGACAATTCATCATTAACTTCCTTCCTGTTGAGTTTGGCCAATTCCAGGTGAACTATAACACCATGAAGGAGAAATAGAATTTTTAGGAAGTAAAGACCATGTTCGTTCAGGAGGAGGGGAGGTTAAAGAAAATTAAGAATGACCAGCAGATTCAGGCCAAGCAATAGGAAAAAAGGAAATGGGAAGGAAAAGATCCCCATTAAAGAAGGGCAAATCCATAAAGATATGAAGTGCTTCTTTTGTAAGAAGAATGTGCACTATAAGAAGGATTTTCCTAAAAGGAAGAAATGGTTCGAAAAGAAAGGTAAACATTTTATTTCCGTTATAGATGAATCATTTCTTACTAAGGTTTCTAATAATACTTGGTGGTTAGACTCTAGTGTAACAAATCATATGTCATATATTGTGTAGAGATTCTTTTCAGTTTGAACCTAGGAAACTGAGAAGTTTCTTTGCATGGGGGAACAAAATGAAGGCAGTTCATGGAATTGGGACATACAAATTGATCCTAGATAGTGGAAACTATTTAGATCTAGAAAAGTGTCTTTATGTTCTTGAATGATCTAGGAACTTAATTTTTGTTGCTTGGATGGATTGTATAGGTTTTAATTTTAAGATTGAGCATTCTGGTTTTAAATTATGTAAATATTCGTACTATTTCGGTTCTGGTACATTAATGAATGGTTTATATTGCTCCAATCTTGATTTTAAATTTAAGGAATCCTTATTTAATGTTGAACATGATGTTGGTAGCAAGCTTAAATATTTTAATAATAATTCTGCTTACTTGTGGCATTAAAGATTATGCCATATATCCAAAGAAAGGATAATAAGGTTAACAAAAAGTGAGATTTTACCTCTTTTAGCTTTTGGCGATTGAGATGTTTGTTTAGATTGTCTTAATGGAAAACAAACTAAACATATATCAAAGAACCCAACCACAAGAAATAGCAAACTTCTTGAATTGATACACACATATATGTGTGGTCCTTTTGATGTTCCATCTTGGGGTTATGAAAATTATTTCATCACTTTTATAAACGATTACTCATATTATTGTTACCTATATTTGTTGTATGAAAAATCTCAACCATTGGATGTCCTAAATGTATTCATTGACGAGGTTGAAAGGAAAATTAATAAGAAGGTTAAACTTGTGAGGTCTGATAGAGGTGGTGAATATTGTGGAAAGTATAACAAGAATGGACAATGTCCAGGACCATTCGCAAAGGTTCTCAAAAATCGAGGTATATATGCTCAATACACTATGCCTTACACACTACAAAAAATGGTGTGGCTGAAAGGCAGAATCGTACTCTAATGGAAATGGTTAGGTCAATGTTGAGTCATTGTAATGTACCTTTCTCATTGTGGATGTACGCATTAAGGACCGCCGTGTATATGCTAAATAGGGTTCATAGTAAGACAGTTCCTAAAACTCCTTATGAGTTATAGACTGGTAGGAAACCCAGTTTGAGACATCTCCATGTTTGGAGTTGTCCAGCAGAAGTAAAGGTGTACAACCCACATGAAAAGAAGCTTGATGCAAGAACCATTAGTGGTTTCTTTATTTTCTATCCGGAAAGTCAAAAGGGTATAGATTTTATTGTCCTAGTTTAGTCTAGAAATGCTAGATTCATTAAGAATGGTCAAACTAGTGGGAGTGATAAATCACAGAAAGTGGATATTATGGAGACTTCTGATAAATCTTCTTCACTGAGGATGTCTCCTAAGTTTTTTGTTCCTCTGGTTATATTATCATCAAATAACATACTGAGACAATAAGATAATATCTTAAACCTACAAGATGAACAAATAGTTAATGGGCCAAATAATGAAGTCATTAATGATCAAGTGATGGAAGAACCGCAAGAAATAACATTAATAAGGTCTGAAAGGCAACGAAGACTAGCTATTTATGATGATTATAATGTATATTCATTTGAGCATGAATGTGACTTGAGTATTAATAAGGATACAATCTCATTCATACAAGCCATGAAAAGTGACAATTCTGAAAAATGGCTCAATGCTATGAAAGAAGAGTTGAAATCAATGGACGATAATAAAGTTTAGTATCTATTTGAGTTGCCTGAGGGTTCAAAACGAGTTGGCTATAAATGGGTCTTTAAGACCAAGTTTGACTCAAAAGGCAACATTGAAAGATACAATGCTATACTTGTCACCATGGGTTTCGCTCAAAAAGATGGCATTGATTATAAAGAAACTTTCTCTCAAGTATCTAAGAAAGATTCTTTAAGAGTTGTTATGGCTTTGGTGACCCATTATGACTTAGAGCTCCACCAAATGGATGTAATAACATGGTGACTTAAACGAGAAAGTTTATATGAATCAACTCGAAGGTTTGTGACCACAGGAAAGGAAAATCTAGTGTGTAAATTAAATAAATCAATATGTAGACTAAAGCAAGCTTCCATACAATGGTATATAAAGTTCAATGATACCATACATCATATGGGTTTGTGGAAAACACTGTTGACCGATGTATCTATATGAAAGTTAGTGGGAGCAATTTTATAAGGTTAGTCCTATATGTTGATGACGTTCTGCTTACTACAATTGATAAAGGATTGTTACATGATGTAAAAAAGTTTCTCTCTAATAATTTTGAAATGAAGGATATGGGTGAGGCATTCTGTGTGATAGTAATAGAAATATTCCGTGATAGGTCACAAGGATTGGTGGGATTGTCTCAGAAAGGATATATCAATAAGGTATATTAGAGAGATTCAGGATGGAAAAGTGTTTCGCATGGATAGTTCCAATCCAAAAAGGGGACAATCTCAATGAAAAGGAATGTCCAAGGAATGATTTGGAATACAAAGAAATGGAATCATTTCTCTATGCATCAGTGGTTGGGAGTTTAATGTATGCTCAGACATGCACTCGGCCGAATATCAGTTTTACTGTTGGAATGTTAGGTTGATATCAAAGTAACCCGAAAATGGACAACTAGGAGGCTGCAAAGAAGGTTCTCATATATTTGCAAGGCACTAAGGAACACATGCTCATGCATAGAAAGTCAGATCACCTTGAGGTGATCGGTTATTCAGATTTAGACTATAGAGGATGTGTGCACTCAAGGAATTCTACATTTGGGTATGCCTTCCTAATTGCTGGAGGAGCCATTTCAAGGAGAAGTGGTAGACAATATGTAATTGCTACATCCACCATGGAGGCTGAGTTTGTGGCATGCTTTGAGGCCACAAATCATGCATTGTGGTTGTCAAACTTTACTTCAGGGCTTGGAATTATAGACAGTGTAACTAGGCTGCTAAAGTTTTATTGTGATAATTCTACAACTGTCTTCTTCTCTAAGCATGACAGGTATTCTAGAGGTACCAAACATATGGATTTAATGTTCTTGTTAGTTAAAAAAGAAGTACATAAAGAGAAGAGGTCTATAGATCATATTGGTACCGATCTAATGGTAGTGGATCCATTAACTAAGGGATTTCCGCCCAAGATTTAAATTGACCATGTAGAAAGGATGAACATTATAGATAAGTCCTTGTTAATGTGATAGTACCTGATGTATATAAACATGTATAGATGTTTGCTAATCATTATATGACACATTTGAATTCAATGAAAGTTTCATTATCGTAATTAAAGTTTAAGTTATCCATATTAAAGATTGTACTTGTATGGTTACAATGAGATAACTTGGTGAGTTATCTAAAGGTAAATGAAGACTCAAATTAAAGTTGGTTGAGTTGAGTTGGGTTTGATACATGGAAGGGATCAGGTTGTCTCATATAATTTATGACTGTCATGATTCAACCATTACAATTCGATTAAGGATGATGATTTGTAAGGTTCAATTAAAATGCACAATTAGTTATGAACCTTCAAGTCATCACATGGGCCAAGTGGGAGATTGTTAGATTAATTTAATAATCTAAGTGGTCCATGCTATAAGAAGTTACTAGTTTGAATGAAAGTGCCTAATGCGATGGTGGTTGGAAATTGATGGATCAAACTTGTAGGGTGTATTGTTAACTCATTTCCCTCTTACTTCATGGAAAGTTTCCATGATAGTGGAGAAGTTATAACTCCTCCTAAACCCTTCTATAAATAGAGGCATTCATGCATTGAAAAAGTCAAGCCATTTTTTGTTATCTCATGAATAGAAACACAAAGTGAGAATTATATAAGCACTAGTGGTTGAGTAAGGAAAGTGTAATGCCATATAGAGAAGGAAGGAAACTGAGTTCCTAATCATTAAGGAACGCATAAAGGGAAGGCAGAGAGGTGAGAACAAAGACAACCAGAATGACAATCAGAAAGTGCATAAAGGGAAATGCAAATGGAATAAGGTATTCCTTACTATATTCTTTTATCACATGTGACTGTCATAATTGTAAAGGTCCTTGTTAGGTATCAGTGGCTAAAATACACCTAGAAGGGGGTTGAATAGGTGTAGCGGTCAGAGCATCCGCTTTTCCGAAAACAACAAATAATGCTGAAATAACCCCAGATTAATCGATTAACAGAGTAGAAATAATCGATTAACGCAGTCAACTTAATCGATTAAAATAGCTCAGATTACACAAACAGATTCGGTTTCTTGCACGACAATCAACCGAGATCGAAACGAATATATAGAGCTAACAGATATATCAGAGTTACAACAGTATAGTATAGAAACAGAATATTGCAATTAAAACAACTATACAAAGTAATTGATTAAAGCAATAAAGAGAGAGAGGGAAAGAAAAAGTCTGCAACAAGATTTTTATCCTGGTTCGTTTGCGTGTCCACTTGCAAACTACATCCAGGCCTCCCGGCTGATCTGGGAGATTTTTCTTCACTATAATTGAAATAATGTCTTACAAGCAATTCTTCCAATTACAACACTTAGACTCTTACTTGAAACTAAAGAACCTTATCCCTTGGTTTGACTACCTTCCTACCGCCCAAGAAAACCTTTCTTGCGGTGTAGCCCCAGCCAAGAACCTATTCTTTCTATCAAGAACTCTAAGCTAATGAAGATACAACCCAATCTCGTTGGTGGTAAGACACCTTGAGATTCCCAACATTACAACACTTTTTACAACAAAAATATAGAGTAATCTAAAGTAATTACAATGCTCAAATTTAACAATTAAGATCTTACTCTAAAACTCTAACACAAATCTCATATAACATGATAATGCATTAGTTAAAAACAGATTTTACAGAATACAAAATCTTCACAAAAACATCAATGAATGCATGAACATGTGAGATGAAATGATGAGAAATTAAACATGAAATGCCTCTCAATCCTAAAGCATAGAATTCTCTCTTTTCTAATCTCACAAATGCAATATCATATAGATGCAACAATTAACACAGCTTTCCAAAGTGCTCCTCTTGACATGCGCACTTTCAATCTCCCCCTTTTTGATGATGACAAAACACTACACTAATTGTTTGATGAATTAGCTTGAAGATTGCATTGGCAATGATTGATATGATGTGCTAATATTTCGGAAGCAGTTATTACGATCAACCTGCACAATCAAACAACAACAAAACAACCTTTCTCCCCCTTTTAACATTATCAAAAAGATAACCCAGGTCAAAAGTAGGCAGAGATATGTAGTTAAACATAGAACAAAGTTAATGATTTAATTTTGGGATTTAACTGTTAACCTGTTTCATTTTCGGTGGCTTGAACAAATGCGTTTGTTTAGACATTTAAAATAACTAAGAGGTAAAGAGAACGACATACAAGATTAACCATATCAATTAGCATGATAAGCAATGTAGTGCAATAACTAGCTTAAATTATACACCATAAACATCTCATATGATCAAGAACCATTCACACAACCAAATAAGCTATTTTGACATAATTAAGCATTTAAGAAAGACATGTCTATTATGTGAACATTTAAGACATGGAATGATTAAACATATATGTAAGCCATTTTTTAGATGACACCACTTGTTAGATGCCATTATCACCACTTGTTAGGATTTCGTTAGGCAACTTTCATTTTAAAGCATATTTCAATCATTCAATTATAATGCATAACTAAGACATGTTCAAGATTCATGCAAAAACACATTCTATTTAACATAATTAACAAGGTTCAATATATTTACCTTGTTTACCCTTCGGAGATAGGTCAAGATTACCACTTGTTAGGTGATATTAGATGAAAAGTTTGATGATGTGATGTTTGAGAAATATTCTTGGTAGGTAGCATAGTACGGAAGCTCATTCAACAACCTTTGTCATTAACTTTTCTCCTTAATAATCTTGATCTACTCACCAACCTTGTGCCTAGAACATCTTTTGTTGATTTATCCCTTGATGCTCAAATGTCCTTTGGCACACCTGCAAACACAATTTACTTGTCTCTTTCGGGTACCCAAGTTATTTTGGATCCCTTCTTGTTAGTAACTAAGGGATCTTGCCCTTTCTTTACCCAAACATATTTGCCACTTGGCACACCAAATTTTCTAATAAAGCATGTAGTGCATGTGTGACCATGTGTACCACAATAGAAACAAGTAGGCATGTTATTATTTAACTTCTTATGCATACGAACTATTGGATTTCTATATGGTCTTTTCTTAGGTTCAGGTTTATATCCAATTCCTTTTGAGAGTTTTTGTTTTAAAACAGAATTTTTAGCATTTAAATTCTCACAATTGTCACATATAGAGGATTGACATAATTTAGAAGTAGAGCAATCACATGAGGCACATGCATAGATAAGATCAAGAGTTTCATTTTCAAGTTTAAGTTCATNTCACATGAGGCACAAGCATAGATAAGATCAAGAATTTCATTTTCAAGTTTAAGTTCATCTAATTCCTTTTGCATCTCAATTATTTTCTTTTCATGCAAGGAAATAACTCTTTTTCTATCTATATTTATTTTAATAATTTTCTTTAACTCCTCATGCATTTCGACATAAGCTGCATATAATTCATCATATGGAGGAGAGTCATTGGAGCATGATGAAGTATAGGAATGTACCTCAATAGAATTATCTTCATCAATCTTCATCACTAGATGTGCCCTTCTCATGCACTTGTGCTATAAGGCATACCTTTAAATTTTTCTCCTCATCGGATGAGCTTGAAGTCGAATCTTTCTCGGAATCGTCCAGAACAATGTATGCTCCTTTTGACTTGGACATTCGAGATTTGCTCTTCTTGTTCTCGACATTCTTGAGGTGGTTTGGGCATTGATTCTTCATATGACCTGATTTTCCACACCCATAGCAAGTGAAGCCTTCTTTGGGAATCTTGCTTTTCTTGGTCGAGTTTTTGGCTTCTTTCTTGAGATTCTTGATCCCTCCTTTCTTCTTGAGATACTTCTTGAATTTTTCAAATAGGAGAGTCAAGTCTTCATTAGAATCAGAATCTGAACTGGAATCCTCACTTTCTTTATCTTCTTGAAATCTTGTAGCCTTGAGTGTGATTTTGTTCTTGTCCGATTCTTCATTCAAAGTCAAATGCCCTAACTCCATTTCATGTTTTTGGAGTTTCCCAAACAGAGTAGCTAATGGCATGTTGTCTAAATTCTTTGACTCCATTATTGCCGCTACCTTTGGTTGCCATTTCCTATCAAGACAATGCAAAACTTTATTAGACAAATCAGCATTAGTAAAAGTTTTATCAAGGGCGACCAAATGATTTACAACATGAGTAAAACGTTTTTGCATATTACATATAGATTCATTAGGAAGCATGCGAAATAACTCATACTCATGCGTAAGCGCATTTAGTCTAGAGCGCTTAACTTCACTTGTGCCTTCGTGGGTAACTTGTAAAGTATCCCACATTTCTTTTGCATTTCTTTTGTAATAAATATGGTATTATGCATCAACTTTTGGCCCCTCATACCCCTCAACAAAATGGAGTTGTTGAGAGGAAGAATCGAGTTTTAGAGGAGCTTGCTAGAACAATGCTAAATGAAAACAACGTTCCTAAATATTTTTGGGCTGATACAATGCATACAGCTTGCTATGTGATTAATTGTATACTCTTGAGGCCTACTTTTTCAAAAACTCCATATGAACTTTTAAAAGGCCGTAGACCTAATATTTCTCATTTTCATGATTTTGGGTGTAAATTCTTTATATTAAATAATGGAAAAAGAGCTTTAAGTAAATTTGATTCAAAAGTCGATGATGGTATATTTTTGGGGTATTCATTGCATAGTAAAGCTTATCGAGTCTTTAATAAGTATTCAATGTAAGTAGAAGAGTCCGTGCATGTCCATTTTGACGAATCTTCTCCAAAAAAGAATATGAAGGTATTCTCTGATGATGTTGCAGGTGCTTTAGAAGAAGCATACTCTAAAGACATGGACCAGGACAAAGAAACAAAAGCAGAGCAAACTATACAAGACGAGCATCAGGACTTGCCAATCACGTGGAAGACCAAGAAGGATCATCCACTCGACAAAGTGATAGGTGATATAACTACAGGGGTGGTAACCCATAGCTCTTTATGTAACTCTTGAAACTTTGTAGCTTTTGTAAGTCAAATCGAGCCTAAGACCATCGATCAGGCCATTGAGGATGTGCACTGGGGTATAGCTATGCAAGAAGAGCTAAACCAGTTCGAGCATAATAATGTATGGGACTTGGTCCCTAAGCCTAAAGAACATCCACTGATTAGTACTAGATGGGTCTTTTGCAATAAATTGGATGAATCTGGCTTGATAATTATAAATAAAGCTCACATAGTGGCCAAAGGTCAAAACCAGGAGGAGGGCATCGATTATGATGAGACCTACGCTCCTATAGCCATATTAGAGGTCATAATAATGATTTTATCATTTGCATCAATTATGAACTTCAAGCTCTTTCAAATGGATGTCAAGAGCGCCTTCTTGAATGGCTACATTCAAGAGGAGGTATATGTAGATCAACCTCTCGACTTTTAAAGTTTTAAATATCTGAACCATGTATATAAGCTCAAAAAGGCCCTTTATGGCCTGAAACAAGCTCTCAGAGCTTGGTATGATAGATTGAGTTATTTCATCTTGGAAAAAGGGTTCGTGAGGGGTATGGTTGATACTACCCTATTTATTCCTAGATTAGATAATCATATGCTTTTAGTTCAAATATATGTTGATGATATAATCTTTGGATCTACTAATGACATTCTATGTAAAGAATTTTCTGAGTTGATGCAGGGTGAATTTGAGATGTAGATGATGGGTGAGCTGACCTTCTTTCTTGGACTTCAAATCAAACAAATGGAAAGTGGCATCTTCATTCAT
>NW_017727236.1:0-23196 GCF_001865875.1 Lupinus angustifolius | reverse complement strand
GTAAAGAGGCTTCAACACCTATGGCGTCCGCATGCTATCTAGATAAAGATGAAAAAGGAAAAGGAATTGAGGTAACCAAATATCGTGGGATTATCGGCTCATTATTGTTTAACTGCGAGTCGCCCCGATATTATATTTAGTGTTTGTATGTGTGCTAGATTTCAAGCTTTGCCTAAAGATTCGCATTATACTGCTGTAAAACGAATTATGAGATATTTAAAAGGAACAACTACTATGGGATTGTGGTATCCTAGGGATGCCTCATTATCCTTGATAGGGTATTCTGATTCCGATTTTGCGGGATATAAGTTGGACCGGAAAAGCACTAGTGGGACTTGTCATTTACTTGGTAGTTCCTTAGTTGCATGGCACAGTAAAGAGAAAGCATGTGTTGCTTTATCCACCGCCAAAGCGGAATACATTGTCGCCGGTGTGTGTTGCGCTCAAATCCTTTGGATGAAGCAGCAACTTAAGGACTTTGGACTTAAATAGAAAAGATTCCTATAAAATGTGATATTACACGTGCCATAAACCTATCCAAGAATCCTGTTTTGCATTCTAGAACCAAGCATATTGAAATAAGACATCATTTCTTGCGTGACCATGTACAAAAAGGCGATTGTGTGCTTGAATTTGTTGAAACATCTAAGCAATTGGCTGATATTTTCACCAAGTCTCTCTCACGAGATACCTTCTATGTTCTTCGAAGAGAACTTGGAATTCTTGATGAAAATTATCTTGATTAAAATCGTCTCCAAATGTTATTATATGATCCGCATGATTAGTGTCTTCTATGCTTCAAAATTTATATTTGTTATGAATGCATTATCTTCCTTTCATGACTCATGATCTTGTGTGACAATGTATATGTGACTGAGTAAAAACTGCTTGATAAATGATAGAAATCTTTTGCATGCTTTTAAAACCTAAAAACCTCTTGATTCTGCATATCTGATGTCAGTTAATCGATTAACTATCCTTCTTAATCGATTAAAATGAGTTCCAGTAGCAAACATTTCAATTTTTACTAAATTTAATCGATTAAGATTTATTTTAATCGATTACCTCGGCTCATTTTTCTAAAAACCTGGAATTTTTACACTGCTTAATCGATTAAATGCAGCACTTAATCGATTAACGACAGCAGATATATTAGAATCAGAAGCGTTTATGTCACTTTTTCAAACCCTCTCTTCCTCCTTTTCTCTAAAAATCTCAAATGCAAGCAGCAAACTCGAAATTTTAGCTAAATAGAAGTTTTAAACCTCACATTTACCCATTTGTGCACCTCATCTCATCTAATTCGTTTCTCTATTTCCCAAGAAATCCCATTCCCAATTCCAAAATCTAAGCTTTAGGTTCCCTCCCTTTTCATCCTTCTCCTCTCATTACTCATGGTTTTCACCATCAATGGAAAGAGGACGTTCAAAGAGGTTCAAGACAACTTCTCAACGCACTTGTAGGCCTCCTAATGCTTCATCTTCAAATCTGAATGTGAGGCATGACCGTTGAGATCCCTAATACTCACTCATAATTCAGGAGACCCGGTTGTCCAAATTTTTAGGAAGGAAACCCACCTACACAAGGTATGTTGATCTTAACTGGATGGCAGAACAAAATTTCACATTTCCGCAAGGTATGCAGGCTCAGGGTGCTGTAATGTTTTTGGAATTAACGGGCAATCTGTACCCAGCTTTGATTAGGGAATTTTATGCTAACTTCCGTTATAAGGATGGTAGAAATTGGTCTATGATTTCCGGAAATTTGTTTGAGATGGATAGTAGCATTTTTATGAATGTGGGTGGCTTAGCCACTACTAGTGTTAGCCTAGGTGATTGTGAATGGCTTGTTGATTTCGATGCTGCTGAGGTATATAAATCATGTCTGGGAGGTCCCATCTATATGTCCAGGGAGAATTTACTAAAGATGGTTCTTTATCGGTAGAGAATAGATTGCTTCACTATTTGATTGCGTGCATCTTGATTCAGAGGAACACTAATCACGCACAACCTACTATTAATGATTTGAAATTCATGTATGTTGTGAAGGAGAATATAATGGTTAATTGGCCGGAAGAAATTCTGAAGGTCATGTATAATGCCTCTACATCGCAATCCAAATTGTTGCCCTATAGTATCTTCATATCGAGAATTATTGATTATCTGCATATTGACGTATCTGACACCATCGTCATAGAGATTTCTAACAAATATCACCTTGTTGGTGAAAACCTTATCCAAAAGATAGGTATCTACAAGTATGGAAATACTTGGCAATACCAGGAAGATTTTACTACAATGGATTTGGAGCTATCTGACGATGAGGATCAGGCTGGTACAGATCAGCCTAATGCAGAAACTCAATGGGAGCCATCTAGAACTGCGCAACAAGAATCATCCTTTGGATTAGCTCAGTTAGACGCTATGGAACAAAGGCTGAATATCAGGATGGATTTACACTATCAGTCTTTGAAGGACTCCTACCATACTGACTTGGAACAATTTGAGGAGTGTCAGGTTGCTTACATCGATAACCACCATCAGGCTATGAGGAGCTTTGTCCAAAACACTACTGAGGTACAGAATGCGAGGTTTTCTGTAGAGTTTGAGAAGCTGAAATTCCTCATTCGGGGTGATAGTAATCTGACCGTACCTGATGACAGAGATCCTCCTCCGCATCCCTAGATTGGAAGGTCTTAGATCTTAGATTGCCCTAGGTTTAGTCCTTCTATATGGCTATCTTTTAGGATTTATGTTGCTTTGTAATTTCGAGACATATTTTATCTTTGATTTCTGAATTGCTGCAACTTTATGACTTGATATGCATGCCATTTGAACTTAAATCGTTTCTATTGTGGTTTCCTTTTGCTTATATATGTCAAATATAGCACGATTGCATGTTTAATGGATCTTGATCATGTTTGTTTATATGTATATCTTATGTTTGATTAAGCATACTGTTTCAATGCTATAATGTAAATGCTTGATCGTTCCATGCTTGATTGGTTCATGTATAACCCTCCATGCCATTAAATCTGCCATATTGCTGTATTTTGTTGACTTAATCGATTAACCTGTTGTTTTAATCGATTAAATGCTGATAAATTTGTGCACTTATTCAATTCTTTCATCAACTGGTTAATTAATTATATTCTCAACATTAATTGATTAATTACAGTTTGAGTTCACTTCATATCTCTTCTTACTTTTGACCAAAATTTTAGTTTATCTTTTTGATAATGTCAAAAGAAGAAGAAAGGATGTTTTATTGTTTAATGCGTGCATGTTGTAAATAAGATCAAGCTTCTGTTGTCTGGCTATGCGCTTTAACTTTGAAATCAACAACCAAGCACTATTTGATCATCTTCAAGCTTTGCATCAAAGAGAATTTGGTGTTGAGTTTGTCATCATCAAAAAGGGGGAGATTAAAAGTGCAATGTGTCAAGAGTGCACTTATGCTTGCCTATGTTTTGATGAAGACAAAGGACTTAGTGAAAGCTTAAAGACAACTCAACAAATCAAATTCAAGAGCTTCATGTCTAGACTAGATTCTTAGATGTGTCTTAGTTATTGAGTCTAGGTTAGGTAAACCTAGATGCAAATCTCACAAAGTCTAAAAACTATCATATCATTTATATGAGACATGTCATCTAGTTTATTATATTTTCATGCATTAATCATACATGTTATTTGTGCATTTTAGGCATAACATAAAGGTAAAACATGTATAGTTGATAAGCATAACATATAGGTAGTTTACCAATTAACATCATAACTGAAAATATGTCAGTTAATCAATTAAGTAAAACTTTAATCGATTAACACGAAAACAGTTTTTAACAGTTTCAACAGATAACTGAAAAACGGATTTCAGTTACTCTCTAACATCCCGTTAATCGATTAAACGGCAACATGATCGATTAATTGGGTGAAAAACATATTTTCTATATAAATTGTTTCTTTAACAGATTTAATATACAATTTTATACATTCATACATTCATATTAGAATTTTTAGGTTGCGTATTTTCATGTTCATGTATGTCATATAGGCAGGGGGAATTTTTAGGTTGCGTATTAGGATTAACATGTCATGCATTCCATATTACCAAATGTGTTCTTCATCCTATCTTGTTCTTGCATGATTCTTTCACTACTGTTTAGAGATCTATTAAGGGTAGAAATTACATGTTCTTCATGATTTTCATCTTATACATATTCATAGTAATTGTGAGATTTGTATAGGTTTATAGCTTGTTCTTTCTTGTTATATTTGAGCTATTTTAGTGCTTCACATTACTTTGTTCTTTGTATTGTTTGTGTAACAAGGGAAGTCGTCTCTTGGTGTCGTACCACCAAAGAGATCAGAGAGTCTTCACCAAGACTTGGGGGTCTTGAGTTTAGAGCATACTCTTGGCTAGGGCTGGATCGTAGGAAAGGTTTTCCTAGACGATTGGGTAAGATCAAACCAAGGTATAGGTTCTAGGAACTCAAGAAAGGAGCATTCAAGGTCTTGTAATTGGAAGTGCGTTTGTCAGGCACATTGGTTTCAATTTTAGTGAAGAAAAATCTCCCGGATCAGATGGGAGGACTGGATATAGTTTTGCAGTGGACCACAAAACGAACCAGTATAAAAACCTTGTTGCAGACTGTTTCTTTCCCTTATCTCTTTACTGGTTTTAGTAGGTTTAATTGCCTATTGTAGCTGATATTTTGAATATAGCATTACTGCCAAATAAAGATTATTTGTGTTCAAATATATCTGCTATATCAATTCTTTATAATCTGTAATTGGTTGTGTAATTGAGCCAGTCAGCAACTGCTTATTCTGTGCAACTTAATCGATTAAGTCATAGCTTTAATCGATTAACTAGGCAAGTTTCTAGAATAGGGCTTTGGTGCAAATAGTGGTAAGTGGGGACCGCGACACCTATTCAATCCCCCTTCTAGGTGTATTCTATCACTGATACCTAACAACAAATGATTCTTCAATCAGATTTACCTATAATAAACCATCCATTGGTTTTTTCCTAAACTTGCATCTCATATGACCTAGTTTGCCACAATTTTAGTGGATGAATAGTTGATGAGGGTCATTCCTAATGAGTTTATGTTGTCTTCCAGTTTGGACCCTTGAGAGTTCTAATTTTTCTTGCAATTAGAGTTCTAGTTCTTATTCACATTGAGATTATGATTCTTTAAATGTTTCATTGGTGGATTCAAAATCAAACATGCAAAATTATTTTTAGTGCTTATATATGAGACAACAAACACTTCATCTTTCTACTCGTACCTTTGTCCCTCTTCCGCAATGCGCATGCACCTAATGAGTCTTTAAAGTAAAAAAAAATTTGTTTTATAGGTTTTGAAATTCTTTTAGGCAAAAAATATTTTGCGTATAATAACACTTAATAGAAATTGCTCATATAAAGCTATAGCTTCATATATGATTTCATTAGCTATTTTTTTGGATCTCATGTAATCGAGCCTCCACTGACTTGTCATTCTTCATCTGGAACTTGAGGTAGTAGGTTACAACATATTGATGTAGCAAGAGATGCTGACACGTGTCCCTAGCTGATGTGGCAGGAGCTTATGCTATCACATATTCCTAACTGATGTGGCAGGAGCTTATGCTGACATGTGTTCCTAACTAATGTGGCAGGAGCTTTTTTTGTTATATAGTAAATAGATTACTTAAAAACTTTGTAAACTTTTTTATATTTAAGTTTTAGTCTTCATCATTGTTGACTTTGTCTTTTCTTGTTCTCAAAAACCATTTGGTCTCTATTTGTAGTACTTCACTTTGGCTTCCTCTGGTTTTCACGTGACCTTGCTCTCCTTTGGTTTCATAAAAATTAAAGAAAAAACAACAGAAATGTTCACACAACAACAACGAAAACGAAATGAAAACTAAGGTAGGACAACGTCACGTGAAAACTAAAAGAGGATAAGGTGAAATAATATAAGTTGAGGCTTAAAGGTTTCTTAGAAGAAAAGAAGATATAGTTAACAATGATTATGATGAAAAATAAATATATTAAACTTCTAAATATTTAATATATTTATTACTAATTTTATTTCTGACCAATCTGTTCTCTTTTCCTTGGCATACCACAAAATTTTAGAATCTTATAACCAAAAACAATTCTAGAATCTTCTACTTCACAATTGCAAGTTTGGATCTGTAACCTCACAACTCACATTATCGGTTCCAGGTTCCTCACCTCACATCCTGGGTTCCCTCGTCGACTGCGTCCTAATCTCAGGGTGAGGAAAAAGGTGATTTGTGAAAATTATGTAAGTAAATGAAATTATGAATTGTGAATTTGTGATGCACTGATGAGAAATTAATTTTGTCTCGTTCTTCTACTTTTGTTGTTTATGAAGAGTGGGCTGAAGAGTACTCTGTGGAATCTTGACTGACAACACCATCCTTTGGTTTGGTTTGAAATTTGAATGCAAAGAAGGAACAGCTGCACAAAAGCAATGTTGCTGTTACGCTTCCAATATTCCATTGCTGTTTTTGTTGTGAATTAGAATCACACCGACACCACAATTGCAATTGGTTGCCTTTGCAGTGTTCTCCATAACCGCAATGTTATTGTCGCGACAACCAAAACGGAAAGAAACTGAGTAAAGAGAGCTTGTTAGTCAAACAAAGTCAAGCTTTTCACTCAAAGGTTCCAACTTCCAATCCATGCACTGCTTTTTATATCTTTCGAAAGGAGAGATTTTATTAAGACAACACAACAACTTCAGCAACAAAAAAAAAAAAAAAGAGATCACCTGTCCCACACCTAACCAAATAAATGGTTAAAAGTAATGTGGTAAAGAGTCCATACACAAATTGCTATAACCCAGTGTTTTAAAATTGCACGGCTAGCATATATACCACTGCTATGAACATCAGAAGATAAATTAGCCAAGAGGTTATAGTGGTGGAAAAGAGACCTTAGATCCAGCTCATCATAGTAGGACATATTCCTTATCTTGCACTTCCAATATTGAATCAAAGGTAGATAATCAAAATCAACAAGCCCCTAGTCAAGTGGTATAAGGTTCCAGGATTTCCAAGGTTGATGGTTCGATTCCTGTAAGTAACATTTGTTGGGAGGGATAGCCATAGACTCCAAAAAAGATTATTTTCTTACCCAAAAAGGTGAGGAGATGCCCTTAGTAGTACTCATAGCTGACAAAATCGAGATCTTATGTAAGATCAGAGGGGTAGATGAAAATGTAAAACATGTGATCATAACACGAATCATAAGATCCTATCAAATATTGAATTTTTTTAGACATACATGTACACAAAATAATAAAAACTCCAACATTCTTCATTGCTATACATAACAAAATTAATAAATAACACTTGATAAAACTTCAACTTTCAACACCAAAATATATGCATACAAAAGTATTAGGTCTCACATAATTGCAGAACTAACATGTCAATACAATTAATTAAAATCTTTGATAGCAAAAAGCACCAACAAGTATGAAAGCCTAATATTATATTATTATGTACAATAATATAATATGTATGTGAAAATATCATGTAGCTACACCGTGTTATATATGAAAATATTATGTTTTATGTAGGCTACACATATATTACAATAGTATGTATGTCAAAAGTGGAACAAAAGTCAATCTGAATGTTGATAGTGACACATACAAAGCAAAATTTAACAAAAGTGTAACACAACAAAAACATATATAAAGAAGAGAGAGAACATAACAAAAACACATGAAACCTTTGGAGCTTTTGGTTGTGGTTGTAACTTCTACTTCTATTCTAGTTATAATATGTTTGTTATTTTGCAATTTAGGGTTTAGAATAATTTTGAGCAGGTCAAATGATTTTGGGCCATGAGTTTCCCCTTGTATACAAGTTTAGAAGATGAGGATTTTGCAATTTAAGGTTTCAGCCATAAAAACAGAAAAACACAACGAGACAGCGATTTTTTACGATCCTGCGATCACGATGGTGATATCGCATTCAGGGTGTACACGCGACTCGCTAGCTCTTGAAAACTCGTAAAATCTATCAATCCTACGAGTTAGATCACGATCTTCACTATTATGGTAGTACCCAAAAGAAGGTCGATAATCAAAGAAAGTATTGGCGTAAGTTAGACACACATCTCTCAATAATTCCACCACCCATCATAGTGCCAAAGCCTCCACACTTCCACTCCTTCCTCCTATCACATGGATTGTCATAGCTAAAGATTGGCCCAGGTAGTCTTCAACAATCATCCCAACACCGGTGCCAATGTTAGTGATTTTTAAAACCTTGTATACGCTCATTATTAAGCCTTACTCTAAGCATTACTTTCCTGGTAGCATATCTCTTGTTCTATAAAGTTTGCAACTATATGTGCCACTTGGTATGGTGATTAGTTGAAGAAAATATTTAAACTAAAAGTTTAATAATTAAGTATTTTTTTAGACCAATTAAATAATATATGGAGGACACATTTTTTGGATGTGCTCTCTACTTTCATTACCATTGTCTTTGTTATTTGTCTTTGAATTCAAAACTCACCCATAAACTCATGAGTACTAATTTTTATCCTGAAAACAAATTTACTTTTCTGGGAATATTATGTTAAGTTGTTAACCTGGGAATATTATGTTAAGTTGTTAACCTGGGAATATTATGTTAACCAACATCCTATATATAGCCTATATTTTTGGATTTAAATTATTTGAAGTTCGCTGACATTTTGATTGTTTTTTTTATCCTATTGAAATTAAGTGTGTTGTTGTTTAAACTTTTCAGTAAAACTGAATATCTTAATATCCTATCTTGTTGATTATACCTTGCTTCTGGGTGGTGAGCGTTCTTACTTCTTTGTTTCGTTTTATACTTTACACCTGAGAATCGGATCGTTGAAGACGCAATTCTCTATAACCATATTTTATGTTGAGTGTGTGACTATTTCAAAATTTTGAACTATATTACATATCTTCTAACCTTCAAATTTTGTCATAGATAAAAAAATAATCGTCTGACAAGACATCATTAAAATTATATTCAAGTGCCCATGAATATTAACAAAAAATAGACATTAGTTGAAAAACAAATCCAAATAAATGTATAGGAGATAATTATATAAAACTTAGGTAATTGGATAAATTTTATATAATCTATCCTCAAAACAAATGGATTTTTTGTTCCAACTGTTGGGTATTTTTTATTCCTGTTTGTAAACGCAGTTGATAAACCACAAAACTCGTCACCACTTGAATGCAATATTATTGATATCTTGGCTAGATAATGATCAAAATTGAAGGTCAAACTTCACAGAGAACAATTTTACTTGCTAGACCGTCTCTACCATCGGTTCATGGAATATTGTTCACAAATAAGTTAAATAAAGGTTTATGATCACATAAAGAGCAGTTACAAAGAATCACCTTCAACTATCCAATTCGGAAAGGGGGAATGGTTGGCTCATGCAAGTGGGTTGGTGACAATTATTTAGGTGATAGTGGGCTCCCAGCTAGTATAATATGAGAGCCCCCTCGGAAAAAAGGGATACATGTGATATGAATATTATAATAGAGGTAACGAAGAATATAAGCTCATGAATATAACTACCCAAGAAGATAAATTGCTCCTCTTAAGCTCCTCCATTTCCATCCCTAGATCTTGCTCTAAGACTGTTGTTTCAAAAATCGAGAATCTTATAGAATTCTCCTATGTCTAAGATGATGTGAAGATAGCAGAAACGATTTTGCTCCTCTTTCGTCCATATAATATATTCATGAGAAACATATCCTTTATGAAATCTAGAACTTATTTTAATCTCTACAAGTAAGTCAAGTGTAAAAGAATATATCAAATCTTCCGGACTCAACTAGTGTAGACTCACAGTGACAAGTCAAGAATAATATACACACCTAGAAATTTCTATGACCCTTATAAACCACTGGAAAGCATATGGATATATTACCCTCCATTTTGGAGTTTTTAGACTCATCATTACACAGAAGGAAGAGTCTCCCTATCATAGCAAGGATTGCTTTGCTAGATTTAAGCTATATTCACTATGAAAATGTTGTAATTGACAATATCTTCACCACTCTAAATGCTAGAAGTATTGTCCTAACCACTTTCCAAACTTCAATGTCACTCTAAAAGACCCCACCTTATCTACTAGACTAAAAGTGCAAGTCCAACTAACCAGAGCGGAACAAGTTCTAGAAGCTATTTTTGCAATTGCACACCACCATATAATCTATAGACTCCAAAATCACTCTATAGACTTGTCTTTACATGCATGTACGCTAAATGCATTATTTTTCATGCCTAATGGTGAGGAAGATATTCCATCAATTATTCAGGTCCCAAGGAAGAATCCTTGTGAAGAATTCCTTAGTTTGATACCTTTTGAATGGATAACCAATTATAAGAAACTTCATTATAAAGAAGGCCAATTCAATCTTTTGAAGCAACATTTAGAAAATTTGTTGATGGATCTCCAAGAACCATATTTAGGAGGCACGGTGAAGGGCCCAACAAAAAAACTCCATGTGTCTTCCAATCTTTAATAAGCACACCCGTAGATGGAGAAGATCGGTATCTTGTTCATAGTTTCACTTCTGAAGGGCACACCATCTATATTGACAACATATGTTAACCCAAACATATCTGGGATGTTAACCCAAACATATGTGACCATGTATGTTATTGTTGGATGCACTATGATGAAACAAACGATTAAGAGACAAAAAGGAAAAAGAAAAATAAGTATCACTACAAGGTTCTTCCTTCTCCAAGAAGATCTTACCTATAAAATGACCATTGGGTAGAGATCCACAAGAATCGGAAGCCCCTTCCTATTTATTTAGAAGGGCTAAAGGTACCAAGAGAATAGGGTTTTCCTCCTATGTCGCAGCCACCCAATGATCATACTCTGATCTCATGGTCCCCAAATGATGCATATTTGACATGTAAGCCATGGTCGCTGACCACTGTTCCTGAACCCATTCCATATATGATGTTTACTTCATCATCTGCTTAATATGATAAAGAGTTTCCTTCCCTTAAGAGAAAGAAAAACCTCGTCTCCAAACTCTCTACAAACCCCTTTATTCAACAAATGGATGTCAAAGTAATGGAAAGCCTAAACCTCTAAGCTAAGCTGAAGAAGTATAAAATAGACAAACTAGAAATGCCAAGGCTCAAAATTCTATTATGAAGAATCTTGATGCAAATGTGAGAAGAATAACTAAAATCATAAAAAAGATAGACCAAAATCTTGAAAACTTGTCATCCAAGACGCAAAAATTTTACAAAACTCTTCAATCATAAATCACCCAACTTGAGTGTGAAATAAGAGAGATGCTAGAGGTTAGGACATGTTTTGGCGAGATTTTTGATCTAGTAGAAAGAGAAATTAGACACCTTCACTCTCATGTGAGAGATATGGATGATTATATCAATACTAACATGGTAGCTCAAAGAAATAAGCTTGAAGATCATCCATTTATCAGCCCTCCTATTTTTTCAACATACTACACTCATACTATTAAGGATCTTTCTTCCTTCAACCTCATATAATCATCAATTATACACTTTTCAATCTTCCTATAGACTAAAGTCTTAGAGGACACATGCATATAAAAAAAGACTTTCAAAATAACTGATTTTTCCTCATACTCGCTATCCAATCACAAACCTTCTAAAAAAAGAGGGACAAACTCGGGAGAGTATCAACCTCCTAGTGAAGAAAACCTTATGAGGTGATGGTCACCGTGACTAATTTTTTTTAGAAGGATACGAGACTAAGGTTATCATTGCAAGTTCAGATGCTAAAATATTAATTGATCCAGAGACATAATTTTTTCCCAATTTGGCTCTGAAATGAAGACGACCAATATCACAAACATGCTCATGGTTAACACTTCTACGTCAATGTTACAAACTGACGCATTTTGTGAATCTCTAGAGGGAGAATTATTTTTGTCTTTAAATAGGAAAAGAAATTCCAAGTCAAACGAAGGACCATGGTTTATCTTTAATGATTTGTCTCTAAATAAATAGAGAAAGAGACTCATTGAGTTTGGATGGTTGGAAACTAAGATGATGAAAGAAGATGCAAACTCTTACAAAGTTATAGAAGAGATTTGTTACTAAATGGTTGGTACCCTAAAAGAGTGGTACCAAAACCTTTGATAAGTAAGACAACACCAATTCCATAAATTGAACAATACTGTTGAAGTTCTAGGTGAGATTCATAAGGAGTTAATCGAATATATTAGTATCTTTGATAAAAAAAGATGAGACATGAGTTCTTTAAAATGAAATGCTACTCAATAAATGTGAAAAATTTTTAGAGATACTTTCAAAGAATGGCATAGTGATCCTATTTGTTAAATGGTTGTAGTCTTAAAATTACATATGTAGCTTCTCTCCCACAAGAATTCCATCAAACACTTCATATGATGGTATATGCTTTATTAAGATTTCAATGCCCTCACTCTAGGCCAAATTCACTAGTTAACACTAGAAGCTCTGGATAAACATTGCAAGCAACGCTAATTCTTTTCTGATATATTGAAACAAGAATCCAAATTCACTAACGCGTGCACAAAACTATACTTAAATATCTAGTACAAAGATAAAATTTGCACCTTTTACACAAAGAAGATGTTTCATAAGCAAAAGTTCGACAAATTCCCTTGAAGTTCTTTTGGAGAAAACGAAAGAAAGAAGAAGATTGGTCAGAGATGTTTTATTTGTGGACAAAAATGACACTTTTAAAAAACTTATCCAAACAAAACTGTCAAGGCCGCCAAACTCATCAAATTCCCCATAACCTCTAGATGAGGGTATAGAATCGTTCTACTCAGAATAAAGTTTTGCATATGATGAAACTACCTTCACCTTTTAGGATAGTACATTTGAAATCAACCAAACTTGAGAATCAGAAGCAATTTTTGATGGATAATAACTCCCAATATTCTTGCTCCAATGAATAGACAGTATTTCACCTACTCTTCCATTCCCTTGTGTTAAAATCCAAACTCGTTCCTCAAAGTTTGGTCACCAGAAAAAAGGTAATTTCTTACATGGATATAGGAGGATATCACATTGTTGGTGCAACAAAACCGATCTTTGTACAATATTGGCCATATACAATCAAATAAATGATATAGAATAAATATAAGAGTAGAAGACACGAGATTTTGTGAACAGTGTTCTACCTATTGTGCCTACATCCCTAGGAGTCCTGAGTGACTACCAAGATATTATTAGAGAATAAAGATTACAAGCTCTAGCACACCCATGGGGATTTCCCAAATTCTCACTAGGTGTTTCTATTTGGTGTAATACAAGTAATAACAAAGGACTTCAGTCTAATATATAACATTGATATTCTCCTCCATTCCAATCCTAAGCAATGTTGGACTTCATATAATAACATATTTTATGAATCTCTAACAAAACATGATGAATCACGAGATCCTCCTCGTGAAGCTTGGAGTAGACAATCACACTTTTCCTTGTTGCGTATAGTAAGACATTCAAGACCAATCTTGTGCCCAAAGCTCCAATAGGGATCAGATTATTTTCCTGAATGCACTATATGGACAAAGGTCATTGGAAGCAATCTTCCTAACAAAGATATATTGGTCAGTATGGACGTAAATGCTATGGCAGGAAGATTCCAAATTATTCTTTCGGAAATCAAGTACAAAAGAGAATTCAAGTCATATTCTAAGATAGTCAAGCATCACGCTTTATCAGAAACCCCATACTCTAACATAAGGGACAAACCCTTATCCTTATGCGCAAACAACTAGGAGAAGTTCAACCATCCAAATTCACTATGGAAAAATTCAAACTTCTTTATTCAACTTTGATCGAGGTCGTGCCCGATGCAAATAATATAACAATTAAAAACTATAGTACTAGGAAGTGACTCCTACGTCATTTCCTAAGGATTATCATTCAATCAAAGATTCAAACACCTTATACTCACACACACAGGGGGTTTTGTTGTTGAATGATACTAACACAAAGTAATGCAAAAGCAGTAAGTAAGCACTAGAATAAAATGGCTAAATCACTTTGGTTTGTTTGTTCAAAACTCAATCCTCGGTTTCAAAAGATTAATGTCAGATTCCAACCATTATTTTCCTAGTTTGCACAGTTTCACGAACTAAGCTTTTAACTAAGCGAAATCAGCATAAGCATGAAACATTAACAAATTCACACAAACTAAGTGTTCATGCACTAGAGAATAAATCAACTAAACGAAGATAACTCACAAACCAGTTTCTAAACAACGAGATTAAGAAAACCATATTTAGAAATAGTATAGAAAATCAATAGTAAAGAAGCAGGAAATGCATTAATTACAAAACCTCAATAGTTGTGATGCATTACCAAAGGAATTTAGTATAGAAGTTTAGCCTTCCATGGAAATGGAAGCAAAACCGAAATGAAGCGGAAGAATAAAAAATTAAAATCAACTAGCATAGCATAAAAGAGGGAAAACAGAAATGTGATGTGTTTATCCCAATGGACCCTAAACAATGAGCCCAAAACTAAAAACGGATTCACACTTCTAAGGAAAATCAAGAAATAAGGTTATGCCAACCAATATGCACCAAAGTGAGTCATGCAAGAAAAATAACAAAAAAACTAGGAAATACAACACCTAAGAAGATTATATACATCATAATGAAATCTAGGAAATGCAAAGAAATGGGTCAAATGAACATCATCCAATGAATTAACGTATGCAAAGAAACCAATCAAACCAAAATACGAGTTAAAATAATGATAGAACCTCATAAGATATGCTCTCTAAAGTATTTATACTCATGTGTCTAAGGTTCAAGTGTTTACACTCAAAGTGTTTCATGAAAACAAACACAATCACAAGCTTGACAAGCCTCTAACATCAACATCATATGCATATAAATATTAAAAGGACTTGCCAAGATTGTAATGGGGCCAAGGATAAGGTAGGATAAATATGGGATATGTAGCTAAAACCAAATGAAATATATGAGCAATAGAAAATAAGTAAAAAGTAAGTAAAAATCATCTCCAAAATAAGACCAAATCTCTAATCTCGATCCTCTTTGCCTCACTCAACCTCTTATTCACTTTTGTTTCTCTTTTTGTTGTTTTTATTTTTCATTGTTTATTTTTTTTATGAACACTTATGTACACAATTGTATCAACCATTAAGACATAACCAAGAATCCGCAAGATTTGAAGAACAATGTACCCTTTCTTATTTAATACACATTTCCAAAACAATTTCAAAGCTCCAAAATTCTCTAAGGATAGGACAATCATGGTTTTTCACTTATAAGCTTGTAATGAGCTAAATAACAAGGAAATAGGTAAAAAGGCTCAAAGGGCTATCAAAGGATAAATTCATTCAAGGAAGGATTATATGGCTAAATGACTTATTCAAAATAAATGCCTAAATCACTTCAATATGTGCATGTGAATATCAAGTATCAACAAGAAACAAGTCAAGTTCTAGAGTGCAAGTAATCAAGAGTGCAATCATACGTTAAAGAATATTAGATGACATACAGTAGTCCATCCACAATTAAGGCTAGGGGTGTTCGCGGTCCATTTGGATCGGTTTTTAGGTAAAAAAATGATCTGATCCAAACATGTAATTAACATGCGGTCTGGATCAGTCTGGTCTGTTTATATTAAGATATCCGGTCCAATCCGATCCAAATATAATATGCGGTTTTGGTTCGGTTTGGATCGGTTTTTTTTATAAAATATTAAAATTGCACTTATATTCAAAACTCATAAAAATGACTAAATATTAAGCATAAAACAACAATAAAAATAATGTTCAAGAACATTAAAACAATATTAAAATGTGTGCAACAATAGTATAAGTAAACAACATCATAAAATCATAATAAACAGTAAGACAATAATAATAAAAGTAAAAATTAGTAACAACAACAACAAGATATCAATAATAACAAGACAACAAGATATCAATAACAATAATATGAGCACGTGTAACGTAATTTTAATAGTTACAATGTTCTAACGATGATTAATAACAATAATATTTTCACAACAATAAAATTGATAATAAAACACCTAGTCAGACTAACACTTGAATCTTCTTCATTTGGTTCTGGGATTGATTTAAGTTCTAAAACAATGTATCAAATACAATCAATATGATTTAAAACATAACAACATATATATAAGTGTTTGTTATAGAATATAACAAATAAAATATAGGTACAATTTTGGAGTTGAGACTTAAGATTAAGTTTGGAAAACACTTAAAAGTATTACACACTTAAACTTTACATACTATTTTGGTCCGGTCTGGATCGGTCTGGATCCAAGAGGTGAAACCAAAATCCGGACTGGACCAATCGGTCTTTAAAAAATAAGTCCAACACGATCCAAATGCATTCGGTTTTTGCGGTTTCGGTCTATTTTGGATCGGTTTTCGGTTTTATTATTGGATCGGTCTGGATTTGAACACCCCTAATTAAGGCTCAAATTCTCACAAGGTACAAGTCTATCACAATTGTTTCAACCTCTCAATTCTCAAAAGCAACTTGACACATAGAAATGCATGTATTCGAACCACAAGATATCGTGACTTAAGTAAAAGAATGTATGAGAGAAAATGCTCAAACCTAAGAAAAACCTCAAAATCGTAGAAAAGCATGCATTAACATAAACCTACGACCTACAATAGTCTCTCCATACACTTAAACTACACATTGTCTTAGTGTAGCACAATCATAATATCTAGACCTACATATCAATGAATAGAATTGGACAAGTGCAATAAAAATTTGAGAATGGGAGAAATAAAAACTCCCAGATTCATGGAGGGAGGAATGCGGGTTCAACCAATGATTCCTCCTCCACAATTTCATCCACTGAGGAAGGATTTGAGAGGAAAGGCATGAGGTGATGCTCATTAACCTTGAAGCTCTTATCTGTGGATTCACTTTTGATTTCTACAGCACCATAAAGAAACACATTAGTAGAAACAAAATGACCAATCCACCTAGAACAAAGCTTATCACTCATGAGCCCAAGTCTAGAGTTATACAATAAAAATTTTTGCCCAACCAAAAATTCCTTTCTAGAAATCAAGTTATCATGGAATCTTTTGGTCTTCTCTTTGTAGAAATTAGAGTTCTCATAGGCTTCTAAGCGGATCTCATCGAGTTCATTTAGTTGGAGCTTTCTTTCTTCATCGACTTAATCAAGAGCCAAGTTACAAGTTTTCACAGCCCAATATGCCTGATTCTCTATCTCTATAGAAAGATGACATGATTTACCAATAACAACCCGATAAGGGGACATCCCTATGGGTGCCTTGTAAGCAGTCCTATGTTCCCACAGAGCATCCTCAAGTCTGTTGCTCCAATCCTATATGTTAGACTGAACCATCTTCTCCAACATCATCTCAATCTCTTTGTTTGAAATCTCAGCTTGCCCATTACATTGGGAGTGATAAGGTGTGGACAATCTATGAACAACCCCAAATTTCTTGAGCATAGCTTGCATGGATAAATTGTAGAAGTGGGTGCCTTGGTCAATGACAATGGCTCTGAGTATGCCAAACATGCAAAATCCATAAAAAACTGAGCATCATTAGTCCTAGTGGCTTAGCTTCCACACATTTAGAAACATAATCAGCAGCAAACAGAATATAGTAAAAGCCAAAAGAAACAAGAAAGACACTCATGAAATCAATACCTCAAACATCAAACACCTCACAAAACAACATAGGTTGTTGAGGCATCTCTTGTCTCCAAGAAAGGGTACCACCTACTCTCTAACACTACTCACAAGTGCTACAAATCATGCACACATCTTTGAAGATAGTGGGACAATAAAATCCATAGTAAAATCACCTTTATTATTGTCCTTTGGATACCAAGATGGCCACCCACTATAGAAGAATGGCAAAACCACATTTCAATTAGAGCATATATGACAAGTGTATGAGTCTATCAATAACAGAATCAAAGTCATTAAGAAAATCAGAGATATGCTCATTAGTTAACTCATCAAGCAAATCAATATGAAACGCATAATGGTCCTCAGAAGGATGCTTCATAGCATCAAAAATATTAAAATGGGCCTCAATATTACCAAACTCCATAGAAAGTGTTCCAACATGGACATTTATCTTGGTTTGGGCAGTTCTCAAAAATAAGGATCTATCTTCCATATCGAGAATGTAAAAATCAGCAGGAAAAATAAGTTCACCAGCCCGAACCAAGACATCCTCTATCAAACAAGCAGGATAGACAATACTCACGTTTGCTAATTGAATCACTACCTCGGTAGGTTGCATAGGTCCAAATGAAAAAGACATAAAAACAGACATGGGCTTAACGTTAATTGAAGCTCCTAGATCTAGCATGGCATTCTCAAATTTGCTATTGTCTATGGTGCAAGGTACATCAAATGTACATGGATCCTTACACTTTTTAGGAATGTGAGGAGCAGGTTTACCTATAAGTGAAGAAATATTTAAGTCCATGGTGATCCTCTCATTACCTTTTAGCTTACTCTTGTGAGTGCAAAAATCCTTCATAAATTTTGCTTATCTTGGAATATGCTTGATGGCATCAAGTAAAGGTATGTTCACCTCCATTGGGTACCAGCAAGGTAAAACACACCTAGAGGTGGATGAATAGATGTAGAGGTGGACATTCACTTGCAAGTCCATGAAACTTAGGCAACAAATGTATTGGTCTAGTTTTGAGCACATATGGCATATCCTGATTGAGATACTGGATACACAAGCATTTATATGTGAAATCAGGTGCATTCAACTCCTTTAATGTTCTCTCGCATGGAAGTGTAGGTGGTGTAGCCATATTTTCAGAACGCATGGAATCAGAGTATGCAACAGAATGCACAGAAACAGTTGAATGAGTATCACTATCAGCTAGATGAACAGTATGAAAAGACTCACCATCTAAAGTTAAATTCCTAACTTGTCTAACTAACCTATAAAATGTTCTATCAATTTCAGGATTTATTGGATGCAAAAAGCTTGGATTTCCCCTAGTCATGCACTAAATGCAATAGTAACAACCATGTAGGAGAGTAAGGGAAATGCATGTTAAGTTTCAGTAAGCAACTAAAACTTTGCATCAATAACATCATAATATCATAAAAGACATCTACAAAAAGTTTCAAGACAAAACTCAAAGCCTAACTAATTTAACTAAATAAAACAAAATCAAAACAATTTCACAATAAAACTTGTAAAAAAATAGTAAAAATGGAATTTTTGTATTTTCAAGATGGGTTATACCCCAAATGCATATATAATTTGTCCAATTCTGATTAACGGTTCAAAAGTTACGCCAAAAATAGAAAATCAACATAAAAACTATTCACTGCCTCTTTGTATCTACAACCAACAGCAAGGTCAGTGACTATGGTGTATTCAGTATTTAATATATGATGAAAGAAGTATGGAAACAAATTTTCATGCAAAAATTTCAACCACAACTATATTAACCATCACACACAGAATCAACCCACAAGCAAAAATGGGTAAACAGGACTGCACACAGTGAACAGAACAAGCAGAATTTTGAAACCAAAACAAAATGGTTATTCTAAGACAGATACTAAGCTATATTAAACTAATAACTATACTAAGAACCTTTGGCAAGAACCGATAATCCCTAACAATTGCCCCAAATTTGATCAAAGCCGTACTCGATAGAAATAATATAACAATTAAAAATTATAGTACTAGGAAGTGACTCCTACGTCATTTCCCAAAGATTATATTTCAGTTTTGTTGTTGAATGGTATGAACATAAAGTAATGCAAAAATAGTTAATAAGCAGTATAATAAAACGACTAAATCTCTTCGGTTTGTTTGTTCACAACTCATCCTTGTTTCAAAAGATTAATTTTATTTTCCAACCATTACCTTTCTAATTTGCATAGTTTCACAACCTAAATCTTTAACTAAGTGAAATCAGCATAAGCATGGAACATTAACAAATTCACACAAACTAAGCATTCATGCACTACAGAGTAAATCAACTAAACAAAGAAAAACTTACAAACCAGTATCTAAATAATAGGATTAAGCAAACCACATTCATAAATAGGATAGAGAAATCAATAGAAAAGAAAATGAAAATGCATTAATAACAAAACCTCAAAAGTTGTGATACATTACCAAATGAATTTAGTCTAGAAGTTTAGTCTTCCATGGAAATGGAAGCCAAACCTCAATGAAGACGAAAAACGAAAATCAAGAGCAAACCCTAGTAGAGCGTAAAAGAGGGAAAACAAAAATGTAAAGTGTTTCTCCTAATGATGGAATGAATTGAAATTCGGGTTCCCTACTTATAAAATGAGTAAAACCGAAAATGGGCCTTAAACAGTGGGTCCAAAACTATAAACAGATTCACAATTAAAAATTCTTAAGATTAAAAATACAATCTTCACTTCAACACATATACTCCTCTTTTATAATGCTCAAAATGACCTTGGTGCCAAATATAAAAATGATAATAGATTTAATTATGTCAAATAATACCAAAATTAACTCATTTTATGAATATTAGTCCAATAAAGTCCAAGACACTAAACTATGTGAAGCAAAGTCAATTAGGCACCAAGAATCATCAATCATGGTAAATCAAGGTTATGAATAGTGTATAATATATTACTCATCAAACTTTCATTCATATAAAATGAAGATATCAACCCTACATACACAACATATCTAGGAATGAGTTCTCTTGATCTCCATGAGTCTAGGTAAGAACGTGTTCAACTATAAAAGAAATATCTTATTAAACCAAAAAGTATGAGTGGGTATGTCAAACATTCTATGTTGAGAAGAGAACTGAAAAACCAAGGGGGGAAGGTTAGTAATCGAGTATTGACCACTCAACCATTCCTTTAGAGATGACAAGTTTCTTATCCCTAAAGTATCTTCTCAGTATGTGTTAATCAAAGACGTCAAAATATATTCAAAGTTTGATCTTCAATCCGGGTTTTTGGCAACTTGGACAGACTTTGTTGAATGTCACAAAACTACATTATGCAGCCCAAAAACATGGAATAATGCTATCGGAAAGAATATTCAATAAGAACACACTAGCATTGACATCTTAAGAACGCAATTATTGAATGGGAGTTACCAACCTCAATTACATTTGTCAAGGAATTGCTCAAAATCTCTGATAAAAATAGTTTGATTAAGCAAGTTCAACAATTCCTTAGGATACTCAACAAACCTAATATGTTAAGGAACTAAAAAAATATTGCTCAAAATCCTCTGACACTTCAAAATCCCAACTTCCGACAAATGAATCTTACAAACTGATGCAAGTGACCATTTTTTGGGTTGTCTTGATTGAAGAAGATGGAGAAAAAGGTACCATGGTAGGCATGTCGGAGACCAATTCAAGAATGCATAAAATCGTTATCATGATACCTATATAGAGGCTCTTGCTGTCAAGTATGGAATCCAAAACATAGATTTTTATTTAAGAGGTAATACATTTGAAATAAAAATAGATAATTCCTCTTTCCCCAAGATTCTTGAATTTAAAAAGAAGATGATACATAATTCTCATATACTCAGGCTAAAGAATTGGTATTCTAGATATTATTTTATTGTTATGCATATTATAGGGAACCAAAATTTAGACATGGATTACCTCTCTAAACCAAACAAACCCATCAACCTTTCTCTAAACCAAACAAACCCATCAACCTCATTACCATTGTCAACAATTTCTCGTTAACCTTAATGGTCAATCATTTACCAAGTTATGCCTCCACCACCAAAGAACTCCCTCGAGGAGTAGATTTGTTATTTCCCTGGGAAAAATTAAAGAATATGCAAAGAATCATCTTAGTTACTTTTTGCATAAAGCTCTTGTTGCTACCATACCTTGCAGCAATTCGAAATGGCACAAAATAATACTTACTGGCTGAGTCACGACTAGGTCGCTCTCTTTAAGATGTTTCGTGGCACTGCCCAAAATGTGCAATCAGACTATCAACCACGCCGTCCACGGGATAAAACAGCCCAGATCTCTGTTATCGAATTCTTACTGCACTATAAGAACCGATCTCGAATACACCCACCACAACATGGCTACCAGTGCCAATTCTCGAAATTACTCACAAAATGGCTACCTATGCCAATTCTCTTCCCACAATACTGACTACCAGTATCAGTTCTCGAAATCCCACTTTGGCTGCATGTGCCAATTCTTATGTGCCACGGAAAGAAAGAGGGAGAATTTTGCTGGAAATGCGTCGGTGGAATATTAGGGGGGAGAAAGAAAAGTTGAGAGGAAACGCCTTCAACTTGGTGCAAGTTAAAATGAAGGGAGAAAGCCTCTATTTATAACATGAGATTTTTCTCATGTTCCTCATTTCTCCAATGAGGGAAAAAGACCTCTATTTATAACATAAGATTTTTTTCATGTTCCTCGTCTCTCTAATGTTGATACTTGAGACTTGTTTTTTTGACTTGAAAGTTTTTTAGATTTCACACTCAAAAATTTCCACTAATGGTTTTCAACAAACCATGTTCCAACAATCCCTCACTTGATATTAAAAAACGATTTTTGAGAATATTTGTGGTCTCAATAAGATTGTGCATAAACAAAGGTGTCATCCGACTTGAACCTTTGCATAGTGAATAAGATCCAGATTTTACTAGAGTGACTCGTAGTCTTGAACTCTATCTCCAGCATCAAACCACACACAACCTTTTCAAAGGTGTATTCTGTAAAGCCCGTGCTTTAAAGGTCGTGCACGTCTGTCCCAGTATAGTGAACTCTAGAAATTTATGCCCCAAAATTTCATAGGAAGCGGGCCCCACTTTCACATTCACATAGGTGAGTCTATCAAGAGTACTCCTGTAGCCTAGGTACTCCACTCCAATTGGAGTATAGATCTCATTAAGAGTTTTAACTCATCCTTACATATGCTACAGGAATCATGCTGCCCATAATTTTATAGCATGTTCATTCTCATATCACTTCACAACTTGTTATTACCCATTAAACCTATTTCTTGGGATCTCCAGTCAGTTAGGTCGGGTTACCATCATGAGTGATCCTCGTTCTAAGGGCAATAGTCCCATACTCTTAGAAGTATTATGGACTTTCTCTCTAGCTAGTCCTTTCGTCAA
>NW_017727235.1:0-793 GCF_001865875.1 Lupinus angustifolius | reverse complement strand
TCGATAATGTAATCCAAGGTTCATTGTTTTCTTAAGGTATCTCATTACCCTTTCCATAGCATGCCAATGCCCCATACTTGGTCTACTGGTAAACCTGCATAATAATCCTACAACATAGGCAATGTCGGGTCTAGTGCAATCAGTGGCATATCGAAGGCTGCCAATGATGCTAGCATATTCAGCTTGTCTTACACCTTCACCAATGTTCTTAAAAAGTTTTACACTTGGATCGTATGGTGTGCTAGTAGGTTTACAGTCAAAGTATATATATTTCTTTAGGATCTTTTCCACAGTGAGATTGATCCAAAGAAATTCCTTCTTTTGACCTAGTAATTTTTATACCAAGGATTACACTTGCCTCTCCAAGGTCTTTCATATCAAAGTTGTTAAACAATAGTGATTTCACATTATTCACAACATGAATGTTGGAACCAAATAAGAGTAGATCGTCTACATAGACACATATGATAGTGTAAATGTCATTTTCTGATTTGTAACAAAATGCATTTGTCACTTTCATTCACCTTAAACTCATTTGAGACCATTAAGTCGTTAAACTTTTCATGCCACTGTTTAGGTGCTTGCTTAAGACCATACAACGACTTATCTAACTTGTAGACCTTATTTTCTTGCCCATGTATTACAAAACCTTCAGGTTGTTCCATATAGATTTCTTCTTCCAAATCACCATTTAAAAAGGCAGTCTTAACATCCATTTGATGTACTAATAAATTATGTATCGCACTGATCGATATTAGTACTCTAATGAATGTTATTCTAGTAACAGGTGAAA
>NW_017727234.1:0-1521 GCF_001865875.1 Lupinus angustifolius | reverse complement strand
AATAATGTCATTTAATTTATAAAAATCATTAAACATGTTAGAGTCATACTCAGTGCCTTTATCGCTTCTGAGTTTCTTTATTTTCTTGTTGAGTTGATTTTCAATTTCAGTTACATATAACTTAAACATGTCAAGTGCTTCACTTTTATTTTTCATAAGATATACATAAGTAAAATCAGAACAATCGTCAATAAAAGTGATAAAATAACGTTTACCATTTCTAGTTAACGTTCCATCTAATTCACATATCTGAGTGTATTAAATCTAAAGGCTCAGATTCTCGCATAACTAATTTATGTGATTTTTTTGAAATTTTTGCTTAACTGCATGATTCACAAATTTCAAAATCATTTTTAGATAACTTTGGAATTAAAACTAAGCTACTCAGATTTGAAATTGCAAGTTTATTAATATGACAAAGTCTAGAATGCCAAATATTAAAATCACACAACATGTAAACAGAATCAGAAATTTTATTAATAGTAACATCAACATTTAATTTAAACATGCCATCAGTGCCATACCCTTTCCCAACAAATACCCCATTCTTAGTAAGAGTATACAAGTCTGCTCCTATGGTCTGGGTGACACCAGCCTTATTAAGAAGAAAACCAGAAACTAGGTACTTCCTCATATCTGGAGTGTGCATCACATCTTTAAGAATCAGAGTCTTCCCAGATGTAAATTTCAGCTCCACATCACCAGTTCCAGCAACAATAGTGGTGTGGGAGTCACCCAACAACACCTTCTTATCATCAGCATCCGTGTATGTTGTGAACATAGCACGGTCATAGCAGACATGGCGGGATGCGCCAGTATCTACCCACCACCCATCAGTTCCTCCAACCATAGTTACCTCAGATAATACAGCCACAAATGGTTCATCAACCATGTTGGCCTGCGGAGGACGATCCATAGGGTTATTTCTGCATTTGCGTGCCATATGACATGACTTCCCACATTTGAAGCAGATGAACAGGTTGCCAGAGTCATTCTTAGCGGGTGGCTTAGCATATTGGACCTTTTGGGGGTTCCAATTCTTGTTTCGACTAATGTTCTTAGCCTTATTCCCACTGTGGTTCTGATTCTTGAAGTTAGCGCCAAAAGGCTTTAGACCCACACCTGAGAATTTCTTCTTAGTGCTATTGTTCGAGACAATCAACACCTCATCTTTCTGATCTTGCTTACGAGCCTCTTCTTCAATACGAAGATGAGTGATCAGAGATTCCAAAGAGATTTCTTTGGTCTTATGCCTCAAAAGGTTTTTGAAGTCTTTCCATCTAGGAAGCAGCTTGTCAATTATGACTCATGAGCATTTAAGGGCATACCATCAGAAATGATCTCATGAGCAATTTTCTGAATCTCGTGGGACTGAGACTCTACTGATTTATCAACAGACATTTGATACTTGAGGTAGCAGCTAACAACATATTTCTTAGTCCCAGCTTCCTCAGTATCATATTTTTTCTCAAGTGCATACCAAATTAATTTGACAGACTTGTATGGGCTGTAGTAATCATA
>NW_017727233.1:0-14128 GCF_001865875.1 Lupinus angustifolius | reverse complement strand
GAATGAAGTTCTTACATAAGTAATCACTTTCATTCCAGAGAGCTATTTTAATAGTCAGTTTATCCCTTTCCTCTTTTTCAACCTCATCTGACACTACTGGGATGTCGGTTTTCAGAACGTGGACAACCTTTCTCATAGTGAGGAAAAATTATATCTTATGTTGCCAACGTTTGAAATTTGTTCCGTCAAACCGAAATGTCTTGTTCAGGTCATAGTTGTTCGGTCCAGTAATATTATCTACGAATGTCATTGCATTCGAAATGTCTTAAAATTGTTGCTACCGTAGCTTGCAGCAATTCTAAGTGGCACGAAATAACACTTACTGGCTGAGTCACGACCAGGTCACTCTCTTTAAGACGTTTTGTGGCACTGCCCAAAATGTGCAAGCAGACTATCAACCACGATGTCCCCAGGATAAAAAAGCCCAGATCTCTGTTATCGAATTTTTACTGCACTGTAAGAACCGATCCCGAATACACCCACCACAATATGGCTACCAGTGCCAATTCTCGAAATTACCCACAAAATGGCTACCCGTGCCGATTCTCTTCCCATAATACTGACTATCAGTGTCAGTTCTCGAAATCCCACAATATGGCTACATGTGCCAATTCTTTACCCACAATACTGACTACCAGTGTCAGTTCTCGAAATCTCACATTGGCTGCTTGTGCCAATTCTTAAGTGCCACGGAAAGAAAGGGGAGAAGTTTGCCGGAAATGCGTCAGCAGAATATTAGGGGGGAGAAAGAAAAGTTGAGAGGAAACGCATTCAACTTGGTGCAAGTTAAAATGAAGGGAGAAAGCCTCTATTTATAACATGAGATTTTTCTGATGTTCTTCATTTCTCCAATGCGGGACTTGGGAGCTTATTTTTTATTTTTTCAAAAGTCTTCCATGTGGGACTTTGAGAGTTGTTTTTTCAAACTCTTCTATGTGGGACTTGGATGTTTTTTATATTTGACACCCAAAAGTTCTCACTCATGGTTTTCAACAAACCATGTTCCGAGAATATTTGTGGTCTCAATAAGATTGTGCATAAAAAAATGTGCCATCCGACTTGAACCTTTGCATAGTGAATAAGATCCAGATTTTACTAGAGTGACTCGTAGTCTTGAACTCTATCTCCATAATCAAACTACACACAACCTTTTCAAAGGTGTATTCTGTAAAGCCTGTGCGTTAAAGGTCATGCACGTCTATCCCAGTATAGTGAACGCTCTAGAAATTTATGCCCCAAAATTTCATGTTTCTCATTTCTCCAATGTGGGACTTGGGAGCTTATTTTTTATTTTTTCAAAACTCTTCCACGTGGGACTTTGACAGTTGTTTTTTCAAACTCTTCTATGTGGGACTTGGGTGTTTTTTATATTTCACACCCAAAAGTTCTCACTCATGATTTTCAACAAACCATGTTCCAACAGCTCTTACACGATGCAGGAATAGTTTTGAGAAAATTTCTCCCATTCAAAGATTCCTTTCAGTAATTCTATTTCAATCAATCTTCACCATAGATAGGTTTTTTCATAAGATCTACTATGGTGCATTTGGTGCATCAAATTTTTTATATGTCACATCTTTTGCCTTGCAAACTCAATCCACATGCAGGTTCCTTAGTAATCTTCAAAATCATAATCATTTACTTTGGAATTTATTACAATGCTTTTAACTTTTAAATAGGTGGCCTACAAGATTGAATGATGTCTTGGAAGATGCTAGAACAAGAAAGTTTCCTATGAAAATTTTCCAAAAGTTCAGGATCGTTTTTTCGTCCATAGGCCTTATCCATAATAGCATGTTACCAATCTTTTATGTTCTACAAATCATGCTTATGATTGGGATATTTTTGATACATATCCTTCGATAGAAAATTACAAGAAGCAACTTGAGAAACATTTAAGTGAAGTTGATTTTTATAAATATATGCCAGATAATTCTGGGAGCGCTAGCATTAGCCACTGTAATAATCTTATGAACATCCAAAATATCAAAGAGATAATACAAATAAATAAATCATTCTACCAAAGTGTAAGTGAAGCAATCTCCTCCGGGCAAAATGAAGTGGGGAATCAACCAACCATATGCTAATATAGAATCAATAATGGAACCAATGGACTAAGATATGTCATCAAGTTATAAGATTATCAAAATGACAAGTTATTTACTTGTATTATCCTAGTACTATAGGTTCCTTAGCATTACTGAAATGAATCTCTAGATGGAAGAGGGTTTCCTGAAAACTATTCTTTCATCTTACAAGAACCTATGCAAAAAATAATGAAGATAAATATTTGCATAAATGACAGATCTACTCAAGGAGGAAGTTCTTTATTAATCAATGCATAACTTGATAAAGAATTGATCGTCATGATTAATGGAAAAGTGTTAACAATGGAGATGAGGTTGAAGGGTTTGTTTGCTCAAGAGAGGAAATTGGGGAAGAAATTTTGGTTTCTTTTAATATGTTTAACATAAAATCATATCTAGAAAAACAATTCTTTAGCATGAGGATCAGGTGGCATCTTGCTTTTACACTCAGGAATCTTAGGAAAGAGGATTGTCTATTTATATTCCAAATGTATGCCTCTAAGATAAAAATCATTTTTTTGGATTCCATACTTGACAACAAGGGTCTCTTTGTAGGTAGTATGATAACATTTTTATTCACTCTTAATCGAAATATTTTCATCGAGGAAATTGAGAATTTCTTCTATAATATATGGTTTAGGCGGGTAACTGCCATTGGAAAAATGCATTCCTAAGAATTTAACTTTAGTTTCCCCTTATTGAATCTTCTTTTTTGATAGCATTATTCTGTGTTGTTTGGCAAGACTAAGAATTGATCTAATAAATTTTTGTGAGAGGACTTGTCCTCTGAAAATAGAAGAATATCATCAGTGTAAATTAGGATGTTGTCTAGGATTGACTCAAATATCCTTTTGAAAGAAAGATGAGGCAACATTTAGCACAACCTTTAGCGTAAGAGGTTGCTATTAGTTTTTCATATATCTTCTTAATGTAGAAGGGTTGACATACCTACTCAATACTTGTTGGTTCAATAAAACATTGTTTTAATAGTTGATCGTATTCTTGCTTAGCCTAAAGGAGATCAGGAGGACTCCTTAGATGTGTTGCTTTTTTGGAAGTTTAACAAAGTTTGGATTTTTTCAGAGGGGATTTTGATGGCTAAAGTTATCATGGCTGTTATTGCATAAGGAATGAGTTTGTCCTTTATGTCTTTGAATTCTTCGAGGGCTTTAATAGATCGTAGAGCTTGGTTATCTCAGAATATGGCATGAATTCTCTTTTGTATTCGATACCTTAAGGAAGAACATCGAGTCCTCCTACCGTGGCATGCACATCCATGTCGATCAATATATTTTTATTAGATTACTTCCAATAACCTTTTGTCCATATAGTTCATTTTTGGAAGAATATGATCTCAATTGGAGTTTTAGACACAAGACTGGTCTTGAATGTCTTTTTATTTGCTGCAATGAAAAAGTGTGATTGTTGAATTCATGCCTCGTTAGGATTCATCATTGAGTGTTGTGATCATGTATCCATATAAGCAATTACTTTTTTTGTGTGATTAAATTTTGAATCAAGGGTTTGGATTTAAATACAAATAGTGGAGGAGTAAGTGAAAGATTGTCTATTCGGTGAAGAGATAATATTAGGAGGTATTCTCTTGTTGTGTACCAGTAAGGTAAAATACACCTAAGGGGGTGAATAGGTGTAGTGAATCACTAATACTACTTTTCCAATTTATGCGAAAAATACAAAGTTGTTGTAGTTAATCGATCATCAACAGGGTTAATCAATTAATGGTAGTTGATTTAATCGATTATAGTTAGCTCGTTAATCGATTATACTAATTGTTGATTCTTTGAAAAATAGACTTTTCTTGTGATGAAAATAGTGATGATTTCTGATCTTTACTATCCTAAATTGATTCGCGATTATTAAAATATTAACAGTAGTAAGCACTAATCATAGAATGCAATTAAACACAGAAAGCAAGTAAATACAAAATCGTAAAGAGATAGGGAAAGAGAAAGGTGCTCAAGGATTTTTCTCTTGGTTCGTTTGCAGGTCCACTTGCAAAGTACATCCAGGCCTCCCGGTTGATTTGGGAGATTTTTCTTCACTATCATAAATGTATGTTCAATTACAATCATACTTCCAATAACCCTAGCAAGAACTTCCTTCTTGAACTTGTTGAGCCTACACGCTCGGTTTGACCACTATCTACGCCTACTATGATACCACACCGTTCACAAAACTGGCCCCAGCCAAAACTATCGCTCGATTCAAGACTTTCTACCTTGTGAAGACAACCAATTCTCCACTACCTAAAGAATTATCCTTGAATAACAGAAAATTCACCGAGTTACTTTGCACACCAAATTGTGTGGATAAAGACTCTGAATTCGACTCTACAACCCTTGACAGACTTCTCACAACCAGCCCTAAAACTATGTGTGAAGATTATGCAAGGTTTTTCAATTGTGTGAAAATTTTCAACACATTGGAAAAGACTTTCTCTTTTTTCTCTCTCTTTTCTCTCTTGTAAAAGAATGTGTTAAAAACTTCTCAAAGATCAGCAAGATAGCCTTGAAAATTAAGCTCTAAGAATCTTGAGTTTTTCTCTCTCTCTGAATTAAAAGTTTGAAATCTGTTTTCAAAAAAATGATTATTCTGTTTAAAATAACAGTTTTTGTTCATAATTGTTTCAATTATGGCTTAATCGATTATTAACCTTATTGATCGATTAATAAGCCATAAATCCTGTGAGGTTAGCTGTTGTAACTCCTTTTAATCGGTTACACCTTTCCTTAATCGATTAACGGATTTCAATAAGATTTAATCGATTATCAATTGATTTAATCGATTAATATGTGTGAAAATGGTTTTTCTTAAATGTATGGTAAACTCTCTATATGATGAAAGAGAATGCAACTCATGATTTTTGAAATGGTTGATTCCTTTGTGTGTGTGTGTGTGTGTGTGTGTGTGTGTGTGTGTGTGTGTGTGTGTGTGTGTGTGTGTGTGTGTGTGTGTGTGTGTGTGTGTGTGTGTGTGTGTGTGTGTGTGTGTGTGTGTGTGTGTGTGTGTGTGTGTGTGTGTGTGTGTGTGTGTGTGTGTGTGTGTGTGTGTGTGTGTGTGTGTGTGTGTGTGTGTGTGTGTGTGTGTGTGTGTGTGTGTGTGTGTGTGTGTGTGTGTGTGTGTGTGTGTGTGTGTGTGTGTGTGTGTGTGTGTGTGTGTGTGTGTGTGTGTGTGTGTGTGTGTGTGTGTGTGTGTGTGTGTGTGTGTGTGTGTGTGTGTGTGTGTGTGTGTGTGTGTGTGTGTGTGTGTGTGTGTGTGTGTGTGTGTGTGTGTGTGTGTGTGTGTGTGTGTGTGTGTGTGTGTGTGTGTGTGTGTGTGTGTGTGTGTGTGTGTGTGTGTGTGTGTGTGTGTGTGTGTGTGTGTGTGTGTGTGTGTGTGTGTGTGTGTGTGTGTGTGTGTGTGTGTGTGTGTGGCGTGCGTGCGTGCGTGCGTGTTATTTTAGACTTTATGTGAGACTTCCATCTTGGGTTTACCTTATCGGAACTCAATATTAGGCAAGCATCTTAGGACTCTAGAATATAAAAGCAATCCTAAGTTCTACGACGTTGACCTTGAGTTTTCGGTATGTTGTTTGTTGTGATGCCCAAGTTTTCAAGCTTCCATTTAACTCTTTGTCTTCATCAAAACTAAGTAGGTCAATCATGATGGCATCCTTTGACTATTTGTCATTTCATCCATCAATAATTGATTCTCGTTCTCTAGCCACTGTTCTTCTTTATCTTCCCATTTCTCCGAGAAAACTTTAAGGGTTTCTTTCTTCTTCATTGATTTCTCAAAATTTTGCGTGTAAAACTTCTTCTTTGTAGAACAAGCGCAACTTTTATCTTTGCACTAGATTTCTAAGTATGATTTTTTACATGCCTTAATGAATTTGGATTTTTATTTCAAATATCAGAGAAAAATTGGTGTTTCTTGGAAAGTTTGTCTAGAGCTTCCAAGGTTAACTAGTGAATTGGGTATAGAGTGAGGGCAATAAATCTTTATGTGAAGTAGCTACCATCATACGCAATTCTGGTTGGAGTTCTTGTGGGAAAGAAGCTACATATATATTTTTCAGAGTGTTGTCATTGTATCAATTTAACAAATAGAATCGTTGCGACATTCTTAGCAATTGTTTGTCCAAATTTTTCACCTTTAGTGAGCATTATTTCATTTAAAAGAACTTGCGTCCCACCTATGATGAACTCTTGATGGATTAGCCTCAGAACATCAACAATATTGTGCAGTGCATAGAATTGGTCTTGCCTGACTTATGAAAGGTTATGGTTGCACTCTTTTAGGGTACCGATCATTCTGCAACAGAACTCTTCTATAACTTTTTAAGACTCTACCGCAACTTTCATCATCTTAGTATCCACCCATGCCCCAGAGTCAATGGCTATTTTCCTCAATTTACATGGAGACTGTTGAAAAGTTTATTTGGGAGGAAGAGTTGGCTTTCCCCTCTCAACAAATCGTCATGGAAGTAGTGCCAAATTGTTGAAAGCTGAAATTCCCTCAATTCGGTGTGTTTTCTTTTTATTTGATTAAGTAAGTGAACTCAGTTTTATTCTTTGTACGCCATCTCGGCTTTGTTGAAATAACTTCCAACGCCGGTATAATGGTTTCAAGAATATTCTAGTTACAACTTATTTTTCATAATTATGTGAATAAGTTATTCCTTCTTTGCCCCATCTCGGCTTTGTTAGAATAAATTTCAACGCTGGTACAATGGTATCGAAGCAATCCCCTATTACATAATTATTAAGTACCTTTGAATACCATCTCGATTTTGTGGAATAAATTCCAACATCGGTTTAATGGTATTCTAATGTACAAAAATGGTGAATATTTAGTTGTTAGAAACAAATAAATAAATAAAGAACAAAAGAATAATAAATTTAAGTGACCTTTATTTATTTCCTCCCTTTCGGGTTCCTTTTATTAACAAACCAAACTTCTTCCTTAAGGAAGTTTGGTATTAGAGAATAAATAAATGGTGGAATGTAAATAACAATAAATAAAAGTTAGTAAGTTAGTTTCATCACTTTTGTATATTAAAAGGTGTTTCAACAAATAAATTTATTGATAACACTTTACTATTTTACAATTTATACCTCTTTCAAGATTCAATTGTAGTATAGTATAGGGTTATGTTGAACCACAAGGAATTGCCTAAGAGAATGAATCATATGAACATGTCAATGCACAAATAATGAGTTAAACATATTTTGGTTTTAATTTGAATTGAATTTCATATAAACAATTGACAAGAAACATAAACTAACTATTAACAAATTCTTGAGGAGACAAGATCATTTTGAGTGAGGAAAATATTTCTCAACTTCTTATGAATTTGAACTATTTAGACAAGTTCTTATGTTTTACTTTGATTAACTCCAAACACCAAGGTCTAAAATCCTCCTTTTAGTGTATGTCCTAAAATGGTAGAATGACAATCACTTATATTTATTACTACACAATATTACGTCCACAAAGAGACTAGGTTGTCATACTAAACAATATTACGTCCACAAAGAGATTAGGTTGTCACACCCTAATCTTGGCTACTCTAATATTGAAGTAGTAATGAATATAAGATCTTAAGAAAAGTATGCTTAACTTGGCAAATAAACTAAGTAGTACAACTACTTCTTAGTTTATTTGTTAAGTATTTGAGACAAGTAAAATCAATTTGTAGTTGATCAATCTAAAAAGAGCATTAAGAATTTCTCAAACAAGTAAAATTGATCAAAGCACCAACTTGAATGATTAAAATTCAAACTTTTAAAATATAAGAAGAAGTAGAAATACATAACCATATTCAAAAGAAATTGTTGAAAGACTGATTACAGGACTTGGTTGGTTGAAGACTTGTGAGGGAAATAAGCATGCGGAGGAAGAGTTCTGAATTAGCAAATGTTGCCAAAGAAAGTGGTAATGTCATACGCAAAAAGGAAGAGACTCATAGAATAACAAAGGCAAATAGAGCTTTTGCACATTTTTCGTAAATCCACGAATAGAAACATGATCTATATAGACACATAGACCCTACTATATTTGAGCCTATTACTGGTCTCAGCCCTAGCCATATGACTAGCCTTTGAAGGCATGGGTTCAATTCCTATAGTGTTAGGTGCTTCAAAAATAGTTGCTTCTCTAGAACCTGGTTTTCTTACTTACTCTGATAGGCGTGGGGCATAAATAAGTAGTAGGCTTTCACTGGTTTCAGCCAAGTATTTGCTTTAAATAGGATGTGAATCAAAACTCTTGCCATGGTAGAGTCAATGGTGGCAGTAAAGGAAAAGTAAGAATCTTCCCCAGTCGTAGAAGTGTTGGTCCTCAGCAAGAAAAGAATTGGGCGGTGTGTATGGGTATTTTTTTTCTTCTAGGGGCTGGGAATGGCAAGCTCAATAAAGTCATAAAGCCTAGGTGATATGGATAGGGCTTATAGAGAGGCAATAGCGGGAAAGAGAGATTTAGGTGAGTGACTCGAAAGATTAGATGGATAGACTAACTGGCTTATGAAGAATGATTTACCTAAGCCGGTTAAGTAAGGATAAGGACTATGTTGACAAGGAGATTGATAGAGGAATCATGCCTGTGAAGAAAGTATGTGATATTGGTCATCTCCATTTCAAAGTCAGAGTTGGGAAGAAATTTTGTCTCTGGATCTTTTAGTATCTGAACATTGGGATGATAACATTGGTCTTGTTTCCATTTTAAAATATGTAGTCATGATGGCTATCGCCTTAAAATGTTGTTCTTCAGTAGGAGAGTCCTTACGAAACGACTCTCCTTGGGTTCCACTTTTTTGAGGAGGTTCATGATTAGGAAGTTAGTCTGAGGAAGAACCGTATATTTTGGAAGTCTTTTATTTATGTGCATTTGTCATGTGAAACATTGGTCTATATGCAAACAGAAAATGTATGGTGGGTGATTATACGAGGTCTAGGAGTGAGCATTGACATAATCAACCATATCACTCACCTAAGAGTGAAGGTATCTAATTTCTCTTTCTTTTAGATCAAAATCCTCGACAAAACATGTCTTGGCCTCTAACATCTCTCTTATTTCACCATCAAGTTGGGTAATTCGTGATTGAATGGTCTTGTAATACTTTTGCATGTTGGATAACAAGTATTGGAACTTTTGCTCTATTTTTTCAATGTTGTTAGTTATTCTATTCACCTTTGCATGATTCTTCATAATATAGCTTTGAGTCTTGCCATTTTTCAGTTTCTCAATTTAATACTTCTTTGACATGGCTCAAACGCTTAGGCTTTCTGTTATATTGGACTTTTTTTGGTTGAACAAAGGGTTTCAAAGAGATTTCAAAGACGGAGTATCTTTTTCTTAAGGGAAAGAAACTCTTTATCATATAGAGGAGATGAATAAAAAACATTATAAATAAAATGGGTTCAGGAATAGTGGTCAACCACTATGACTTACATGTCCGATATGCATCCTCTAGAGACTATGAGATCAAAGTAGCGTCATTGGGTGGCAGTGACATAGGAGTAAAATCCTTTTCTCTCAACATCTTAAGCTCTTCCTCTTAAAAAAAGAAAGGGCTTTTTGTTCTTCTGAATCCTTACTCAGAGGTCGTTTTCTAGGTCATATCTTCTTGGAGAAGGAAGACGCTTCTAGTGAGACTTGTTTTTCATTTTCATTTTTTGCTAACATCTCATATAAATTGTCTCACATATTTGGTTAACATCTCATATAGACTTGTTTTTCAATCACATCCAGGGTCACACATATTTGGTTAGCATCTCATATAAATTGTCTACATATCTTGTCAATACAAATGGGGTGTCCTTCAGAAGTGTTAAACTATGAACAGGACATTAATCTTCTATATTGGTGGGAGTGATCAGTAAATATTGGAAGACAGATGGAGTGTTGTTTTGGATCTTTCATGAGGCCTTTTATATATGGTTCTTACAGATCCATCAATATACCTTCTAAATGGTGCTTCAAAACATTGGATTGGCCTCATTTCCTAATGAAGTTTTTCATAGTTTGTTCTCCATTCAAAAAGAATCAAATTATGCAATTCTTCCCATGAAATCTTCATTGGGACTTAAACAATCGGTGGAATCTCTTCATCGCCATTGCCCATGGAAAATAAAGTATTTATCATACATGTAGACAAAGGCAAGTATCTATAGTGTAGTGATATTGGAGTCAATAGATTACTTAGTGGTGTAAAGTTGCAGACAAAGCTTCTAAAACTTATTACTTTAGACTGACATTGAAGTTTGGAAAAATAGTTAAGACAACACTCCCAACATTTAGAGGTGTGAGGGAAATGTCAATTACAACATTCTCATAATGAATATAGGCTCGAATCTACAAAGAAAAGTTTTTATATGGCACGGATACCCTTCCTTCTGTATAATAAAAGGATGAGTCTAACATCTCCCAAATGGATTATAGTATATCCTTCTGTTTTCCAGTGGTTTATAATGATCGTAGGAATTTCTAGGTCTACATATTGTTTTCGACTTGTCATTGTGAGGCTACATTAGTCGAGTCTGGAAGATTGGATGTAATCTTTCACATTTAGCCTATTTATGGAGATTATATGGACTAAGAAGGGATGGTACAGTATTTGTTATCTTTGCATCATCTAGGACATAGGAGTATTCTATAAGATTATTGATTTTTGAAGCGATCATCTTAGAACAAGATCTATGGATGGAAAAGATGAGCTTAAGAGAATGTTTTATCTTCTTGAATAATTGTATTCATGAGTGTGCATTCCTTCTTACTCACCTCTGTTATAATATTCATACCTCCATGGGGATCATGTATATCAGAAAATGTATGACTTTAGATTCATGCTATGGCTATGCCTATTATAGTAACATGTTATATAAAATTAGTCGGACTTTGAGCCATATAGACACCAATGATTGGCTCAAGCAATTCTTAGTCGAGGACAATTATCTAGGTGTTACTGTGATAAAGGGTTCTCGACCAGTGTAATATCATAGCCATCTCAGAAAGGGGTATATCCATATATGTGGTATAAATATTATAGTAAATGTGAGTATATAAGAACATACACTCATGAATAATACTACTCAAGAGTACAACATAGCCAATGCCATCACAAATTCCCTATGCCGAATGTTGAAACTAGAAACTAGAAAATACAATTAGATATTGTAGGAATTATGTTCAAACCCAATTGTCCATCATTGACTAAATAGATAGAAGGCTCAGTAGGGTGGAAATGAATCTTTATGTTCAGACCCAATTGATTTCAACTATTGAAAAAATAACAGCTTCTTTTTGCTCAGAATACAAAAAAACTACATTATCTAATATTGGATCACAACTACAAACCAGACAAAAGTAATTAAAGAAGTAGATACTTAACTGATTTTGAAGAACCTGTATTACCACGAGAATTATTATTGATCTCTAGTTAAATAATGCCACTAGCAAATATTGTCAAAACCTAACGAAAAAATGATATTTGTCACAAGTAGTTCAATATTACTAAATCCCAAGTTAGAAACCCAAGACAAGAAAGACCAATCCTTGCTAGTTTTAATACTAGAGAACAATACAGATATCTTAACCTATTATTAAGAAAATTAAATAACATCAACCTTCCAATACCTACTACTAAATATATTTTTTATCATGCATTCAACAAAGCAATTATTTATCCGAGAATATATCTTGAGCTAGTGAAAATATTATTCGATTATGCAGCAATCTAAACAATTCAGAAATAATATGCAACAATTATCTCTATTGCCACAATCTGTCCAAGAAGCGGCAAAACACTATTTGAATATTGTGACCCAACATAGGGTATAATCATATTTTATTCAACTATAGCAATAGGAAGCCTAGATAAATTTTATCCACCAATAAATCTAATCAGATATCGAACTACAAGTCTACAACTACCTCATTCGAATATTAACAAGAGAAAAAAAGGCATTTATTGAAGATGAGAATATATTTTTTATAAGTTGCATACTATTATATCATGAGTTATAAATAATTTTCAAAGAAATAGTAAAGACTCTAAGAGTCTGTCGCACTTTGTTTTTAAAGGAAATGGGATGAAAGGGAAAGGTTTGGAAGTAATGAAATACACTTGTGAAATGACTATTAAGTCTTCCCTCTATTTCTTTCCCCTCCAAAATCAAACTCCTAAACAAACTCTAGAAGACAACAAAAAATAAAAATGAGTCTAGAGGTCCAACCACCTGTTTATACTAAGTTGAAAGAAGATCAAGAGGAGCAACATCTTTCAATAGATGGTATAATAAGATTGGAACTAACATTATGGATCTAACACCAAGAAGTATGAAGCTAGCATGCCAATTTTTTGAATATTGGATAAAAGAAAAAGATGATAAAAAGACTATCTTGAGCCAAGCAAAAAAGAAAAGAAGTGGCTAAAGATCATCTTAAAGAAAGGGAGAATTTCTAGCCATGTAAAAGGAAATGGCTATGGTGAAACCAACATTAATGTTCTTTCTCTTTGGCCACATACTCTTCAAGAGCTTTGGCTATAAATAGGAGTGATCCATGCCATTGTAAGACACACCAAATACTTAGCTTAGTGCATATTCTCTCTTCTTGTTCTCTTGTTCTAATTGTTTGATAAATACTTGAGTGAGAGTGAAATTTGGGTGCACTTGGGTTTGGGAAAGTGAGTGAAACACTTGTAGTTCTCTTTTATTATAGTGGAGTAATCATTGTTGCTCTTCAGCTGTGGACATAGGCAAATTGTGGAACCACATTAAGTTCTCAGTATCATTTTCTCTATTATATTTTCTCAATGGGTCTTCTGCTCCAGCAAACTGGTATCAGATCTCGTAGAGCTCTTGCATGCTAAGTCGTACGTTCTAAAAGAAAATTCTTAGTATGTTTTGTGTTTGCAGTATTGTCTGATTTTATACACCGGAAAAGAATTGTTCTTGTTACTGGAAAAGTATAATAGTGTGAAAGTGCATGTCTAGGAAAGTTATGTCTTAGGATAGACCTGATATATAAGCGTGTCTGTTAAGACCCAGCTCTCTTTCTTGGAAACTTTCCTGGTGTATGTTCACGGACTACGATATTGTTCTGGTATACGGTTACCATGGCGAGTATTAAATTTGATTTGGAGAAATTTAATGGAGAAAATGAAGATGAAAGCTCTACTAGTTCATCAAGGCTTAGGCAAAGCCTTGAAAGGTAGAAGCAAGTTACCACAAAGTCTGGTCGAGGACGAGAAGGATGAAAACTTTGAAAAAGCACATAGTGCAATTTTGTTGTGCTTGGGAGATGAAGTTCTACAAGAAGTGTTAGATGAAACTACGGCTGCTTCATTATGGTTGAAGCTGGAAAGCCTGTACATGACGAAGTCACTCACGAACAGGTTGTATTTGAAGAAAAGAATATATACTCTTCAAATACATGAAGGAAAGCCCATAAAAGCTCATCTGGATGAATTTAAAAAAAATCATTCTTGATTTAAAGAATATTGATGTTAAAATTGAAGATGAAGACCAGGCAATTCTTCTACTATGTTCCCTTCCATGATGTATGGTCGAGAAGATCCAATCTTGGACGAAGTAAAGGTGGTGTTGCACTCGAAATAACTGAAGAAAAGAGTATCAGATTCGAGATCCGAAGGCTCAGGTGATAGTCTTTTTGTCAGAGGAAGAACAGAGAGGCGAAATCAATTTGGTGAAAGAGGGAAATCTAGGTCCAAGTCTAAAGCAAAACCTAGAGAGTATAGATGTTTTCACTGTCACAAGGAGGGGCATATAAGAAACAATTGCCCAGGGCATTAAGGCAAGGAAAAGATTTATAAATATGGAGATGCAGTTGTAGCAAATGGCTATGATAGTGCAGATGAACTAATAATCTCATAACACGACTCAAAAGATGAATGGATACTTGATTCTGGATGCTCATATGACATGTGTCACATTAAGTATTGGTTTTCCACTTACCAACCCTTAGATGGGGGCAAGGTCCTTTTGGGAAATAATGCTCCCTACAAGGTCATCGGTATC
>NW_017727232.1:0-37630 GCF_001865875.1 Lupinus angustifolius | reverse complement strand
TCACATTCTTTTTAGCAAAAGAGTTTTGCACTTGTTTAAATTTTTGACAAGTATCACAAGTTTCCTGAGTTTTAAAATTAAGTTTTAGTAGCCCATCAACTAAATTATTTTTAGACAATTTATCTAGATGCTTTACATGAATATGAGCGACGCGCCTATGCCAAAGCCAGATGTAATCTTATTTAGATATAAAACATTTTGAAAATAGAGTAGTGACATCCTCTAGGTTAACCATATATATATTATTAATACGATATCTGACAAACTTAACTTTATTAGATATATTGTCACGAATTATACAACATTCAGAATCAAAAGATACACGGTTACCTTTGTCGCAGAGTTGGCTTATACTCAAGAGATGGTGTTCTAGGCCTTCAACATATAGCACATTCTTGATCACTTCCTTATTTAAGTTGCCAATCATTTCAGTGCCAAGTATCTTTCCTTTGATAGATCTAGGAATTTTGATATATCTCCTGTCATATGTCTCGAGCATCCACTATCAAGATACCAATGTTGTCCATGTGCTCATAGATATACCTGCAAAATAGATTACTTGCCTTTTTCAGGTACCCAACTTATATTGGGTTCTTTTCTGTTAGTAACCAGGGAGTCATCTCCCTTTTTCATCCAGACATATACACCACTAGTTATACCATATTTCCTGATGTAACAAGAGTAGGAAGTGTGGCCATGTGTGCCACAATAAAAGCATGTAGGAACCTTCTTATTATAAAATTTCTTATTAGGCCGAGTAATAGGTCTCCTATATGGTCTTCTCCTAAGCATAAGGGGAATATATCCTAGTCTAGTATGGTCACCAACATTTCTAGTTTGACTAAGCATAATGTCTAACATGTTTTGACTGTTTGTGAGTTTTGCGAGTTTTTCATTAAGCTTTAAGTTTTCATTTTTCGAAGTCTCAAAAGAATCACAGACATTTGATTGACATAAATTATCATTAGAGCAATTGTATGTATTACAGGAATATATTAGATCTAATGTTTTATTCTCTAGTTTTAGTTCATCTAATTCTTTCTGTAATGAAACTATTTTATGTTCATTTAGAAGGATTACTCGTTTTCTATCAGAACTTATCTTAGCTAATTTCTTTAATTCATCATGCAATTCGACATAAGCATTATATAAATCCTCATAAGGATGTGAATCATCAGATGAGGAAGATGAGGCGTTAGAGTATACCTCATTGTTTACCTCCTTTGAATTTGAGCAACAAGCATCATTTGTTCTGGGCATTAAGCATAACTTGGTTGTCTCCTCTTCATCTGAGGTGCTTGATATCTTATCCTCCTTTTGTACGTCTCATACAATGTAGGCCTTCTTTGACTTGAAGTCTCGAGGAGTGCTCTTATCTGAATCAACTTTCTTAAGGTAAGTAGGACATTGAAACCTCATGTGTCCTGGCTTACCACTTGTGGCAAGTGAAACGCTTTTTGTTACCCTTGCCTTTTCTAGTTGAATCGTGTACTTCTTTCTTCTGGAAACGTTTGAAGGCTCCTTTCTTTAGGAATTTCCCAAATTTTCATACGAGAAGGCTCAATGTTTCATCATCCATATCCGAATCAGACTCATCATCTTCTTTCTCTTCTGCAGATTGAGACATTGTTGCTTTAAGAGATATACTTTTCTTTTTGCGGTCTGATTCCTCGTGCATCGTCAAGCATCCAAGCTTCATCTCGTGATCTTGAAGCTTTCCAAATAATGTCACCAAAGGCATGAAGTCAAGATCCTTGGATTTCATGATAGTTGTAACTTTAGGTTGCCATCTCCTGTCATGACAACGTAAAACTTTATTAGTAAGTTCTCATTTGGTAAAATATTTATCTAGAGCAACTAAATAGTTTACTACATGAGTGAATCTTTTTTGCATGTACCGATAGATTCACTCGGTAACATACGAAACAACATAACACATACTCATGTGTCAGGGCATTCAACCTGGCACGCTTGACGTCGCTAGTGCCTTCGTGGGTCACTTGTAAAGTGTCCCACATTTCTTTGGCACTTTGACATTGCGAAAACCGAAAGAACTCATCATATGATAGGGTCGATGTGATGATGTTTTTAGCATGTAGGTTGTATTGAACCTTTTTATGTTCATCATCGGTCCATAGACTTTTCGGTTTTTCTTTCGGTTCATCGTCAACTAAATGTTGTGAAACGAAAGGCTCGTTGACTACGGATTCCCAAATATCCGAGTCAATGGCTTCTATGAATATTTTCATGCGGACTTTCCAGTAAGCATATCCTTCGCCACTGAATACGGGAGGGCAGTTAATGGATGCGCCATCACCGCCAAAGGGGTTGGTGGAACCCATTTGTTTTCCTTTAAGGATCACATGTATGCGGTTGAGCTAGCACGTCGTACTAGCTCTAATTCCACTTGTTAGGTATCAGTGGACATAGCACACCTAGAGGGGAGTTGAATAAGTTTCGCGGTTCCCAAATACCACTTTTCGCACCAAAGCCCTATTCTGAAAAAATGCCCAGTTAATCAATTAAAGCACTGACTTAATCGATTAAGTTCCACAAAACATACAGTTACTGAATGGCTTGTTTGCACAGCCACTCACCGATATTACAGAAACAATACAATAGATATATTTAATTGATTAACTCGCATATTTTCAACTAAGAGATTAAATGCATGTTATGCCTAAGATGCACAAATAACATCTATGATTAATGCATGAACATATAATAATCTAGATGACATGTCTCATGTAAATGATATGATTGTTTTTAGGACTTGTGAGATTTGCATCTAGGTTTACCTAATCTAGACTCAATAACTAAGACACATATCTAAGACTATTAATGATGACTCTATTTATGACTCTAGTCTAGACATTAAGCTCTTGAGTCCTTGACATGTTGATTTGTTGAGTTATCTTTAAGCTTTCACTAAATCCTTATCTTCATCAAAACATAGGTAGTCTAATAGTGTTATCTTGACACTTTACACTTTCATTTAGAATTCTAAATAAAACCATTATAAAAATTTCATGTGTCATGTCATTCTACATTTTTTAATCTTTCTATAAAAACCATAAAAAGGGTTGATTGAACTTTCAATTTAAAAATATTAAAAGAAAAAAACTATATCAATTACATTAAAAGATTTCAAAGTGTCATCTTAATTTTAGTAAGTATTTTCCTAGACAATAATAATTTACCATATTGGGTCCAATTCATATTCAAAGTGTTAATAGGTCGTGTTTCAAAATTAATGTTCCTTTTGTAAACTGAACCATTTGAGAGTTCATTACAATTGTAAAAATCAAAACTTTATACCCTTCCTTCTTCCTCGACATCATTTCTCAATATTTTTATTTTTTTAAGCCTTATAACTAATCGTATTTTATATGAAAGTTATTATGCAAACTTCATCTTTGTTGAATAGTTATTGTGCAACGTCATATGGTCCTCTCAGCTAATGAGATACAATTTTTTTTATTATCCTAATGATCCACAATATTTACTTCTTTTGTTAATCATCCATCATTATCGTTTTTGCGATGAACTTTTTTTATCTTTCATTTTTGTTGTTTATCTTTAACTTAACTATGTTTTTTTTTCTCTTATAAAAAGATAGATGCTAAATTTGTAGGTGAAGTTCATTAGATAAAGACTTCCCTGATAGATCACCATTACTTACCGTTCCATCTTTTTGGGTCAAAGTTTAAATATAGGTTCTTACTTTAATGATTCCTATGATGTTTTGTAATCCCTTGTAGATTTAGACCTTCTACTTTGATCTTTTATTTTTGAAGTTTTTTGTTTGTTTCCTTTTTTGTTTCTTTGAAAATTCGCCTTTTCACCTCCTTTGTGAGAGAAAAAGGCATCACATCGACACATTTCTCTCCACACTTGTTGCATTATGTTTATCATAATGAATTCCTAGCAACATTGTGGTTGGAATGTATTACTTTATCCTGTGTAAAAAAGTCATATGCATTAAGTGTTTATTAAATGTTCTGAATGGATAGCAAATCAAAGATATTTGCTTCTTAAAATTCCGAAATGGATATCAAATATCATTTTTCATTCTTACTATTGTAGGGACTGTGGTGTAGAATGATATAGATTGTTTTACACTTTTTGCGTGTTTTTTTATTTAACATAGATTCAAATTAGTGTTTATGTTTTTTAGCTTTATGGATATTTTATATTTGATGCTTGTCTAAATATTTTTTGAGCTTGTATAAATAAATTAATTAAATATCCCAAATTACAATATCTCTACTTGAAAATCAAATTAATAAATCAACAACTAAAACAAGAATGGTAACATATTGAATCTGAATGATGGCAATTGATATCATAATTGATATGATAAAATTAAAATTATGGAGGACCACAACTTTCCTATCTGTCCCAACTTAAAATAATTATAATACACTAAAAGTAGGAGTTATTAAGATTAGCACTAATTTAATTGTAATCATAAATATTTATTCAACGTTTTCTGCAAAGTTGTGATATTAAGGGTTATGATATGTATATATTAATTAACTATTGAAAAATAGTAGAAAGATTTATTCAGTCACATAATTTGGGCTTCTAGAGTAGGATGTCCCTGGGTTTTAAATTTGATTGTATCAACAAATGCAATGAATTGAGAGGTGGCTTTTTTTTATGTGAAGCAGTGTCAAACCAAATTATCTAATAAGCATTAGCTCTTCCATCTAGGATATATAGTTGCTAACAATCAAAATTAAAATTTCATCTATATATAATTAAATTAAATTAAAATTATATAATGATTAGAACTTTTTATCCTTCAAGAAAAGTCTTCACATTTTTAAAAAGCACTGAAAAAGAGAACAACAAAGATACTCGCATGTTAAATAATAATGGTACTCTAAAACTAATATAAAAATAAATTTAGGCCCCCTTTGTTTTGGGTTTGAAAACAATTCTCTATAAATGTTTCTTCCAAAAACCATTTATGTAAAATCATAAACTATTTTATGTTTGGTACAAACTGATTTTACTATTAAAGTGACTTTTAGTTGTTTGGGTGTAATGTTACAAAAATTTAAAAAAAATGTTACGAAATTATCATAAAGGATATAAAAAATGAAAATCATGTTTGGATAATGAAATATGTTTTTAATCATATTATAAATAAATATGTGATATACATTCACAATATTTATATTTTTAATGAAATTGTTTTTGTTAATAATTTATATTTAAAAATACTTCAAGTCATATACATAAATAATATGTAAACACTAGATAGAAAACTAAGAAGAGGTGAATTAGGTTTGCAATAATATTGTCTTTTTTAAAATGTTAATTCGGAATTTTGAAATGGGAGTGTTAATTGATGAACAATATGTGTAGAAAATAAAGAGTAAGAGATTAGAGAGAATTCACACAATTGATATATAATGATTCACATTCTTCAACCAAAGGCTATATCTAGTCTTCTTTTTCATTTTTCACGGATTTGTTGTTTCACTATGTTATGAAATGTTCATACAAGCCTCACAGGACTCTTGGTATAACACTTATTTTTCAAAAGATAGTACACCAGATTCTTTTTGTACAATCACTCACCAAATCCTATGGTGAATCTATGATTTAGTAGTAGTAAAAGAAGACTTTTAGAATAGTTAAGCAATTCTACATCCAATATATGATGATAGAATTCTTGTCAATAACACTTTAAGATCAATATTATAAAAGACTCATAGTTTTTAGAATTTATGAAAATTTGGACATAATTTCCTTTATAAGATTCTCTGAAAACTTGTGATTAATGACGATTGAAAATTGTTGTTAATTTCCAGAGGTATAGGACTTCAAAGGATATATATATATATATAAAGAGTGTAAAGTGTTTTCAAATTCCAATCCACCAAGTATGCATCGTTTGTGAGCATACTAGTACTTTTTTAATATAGAGTGTTTGAGTTTTAAATTCAAAAATACATTCCTAAGGCTATGTAACTCGTTACAGTCTCGTGATAATCAGTTATTGGCTTTTTGATAACGTGTTACTTAGTTTTTGGTATACTGTTATATTGTTCAAGGTAACCTATTACATAGTTTCTCATAACCTATTACAAAGTTTTCTGAAATCTTATTTCTAGAATATTTGTTTAGTGATTTCTACACCTTTAACTTTTCAAAAAACATTATAGTCGCGATTAATTTATACTTAATGAACCTTAAGTGATGTCAAACTTAAAATGGAATTAGAAAGCAAAAAAAAGCTTATCTATATTACTTTTGTTTTCCAATCTTCAAGGTATTTAACCTATTTTTTCTTTAGTGATGTTGATGTCTTCATCAAAACTCAATCAAGATCAATAATAGACTATTCCTCAAAATATACTCCTTTTTTATGATATCAAACCACATCTTAACAATTTGGTGTTTGATTTGGTTTACTTCGATTTACTCTTCTTATCTTGTATATCTCCCCCTTTATTTTCAATTTAAGCCTTCAGTGCCCTAGTTAGTTGGTAATACATATGAATATCCTACATCCATCTTTGTCAAAATAAGTACTTTAACTCATTGGTGTAGCAATAACTTTGCATTCATCCATATCAAATATTTTCAAAGGGTCTTTGTAGTACTTGGATTGATTTAAGAAGATGCAATCCTTGGTATGTTTCTATGTAGCTCAAGAAGGAAACTTAATTTGCTTATCATTGACATCTTAAACTCTCTTTATATTATAACGTTAGAAAAATTACTACACACTTACTCGTTAATAGATCCAAAAAAATACCATTAACATATATTTAGACTAGTAATGTATGATTATTAGTTCTTTTAATAAAGACTGTAATATCAAATTTCCCCTTTTCAAAACCTTTTTTCACATACTAAGTTATTTAAGATGTGTTTGGTTTAGTTATTTTTTCTTCCATTTTCAATGAAATCAGAAAAGAAGAGTAAAAATATGTTTGTAAAGATGTTTTTATTTAATATTTCACACAACATGAGCTTCATTTTTTGAAATTTTGAAATTGGAAAAATGTCATTCCCAACATTTTCAAGAATGAAGCACTGACATTTTTTTTAATTTTTTTAACACTTTTGTTACGCTATTCGTTTCATATATTTTCAAGTTTTAACTTTTTCATGTTATTTCAAATCTTTTGAATGTTGGAAACTCAATAACATTTTACTGTACTTTCCAACTATACCCTTATTTATTACTCATCTCTCGCACCTTTTATTTCGTAATTTATTTTTAATTCATTTTTAAATTTAAATTAAATGTGATTGTTTTAGTCAAATTATATTGTATCATTTTTTTCTATTATTTAATAATTTCTTAAATTATGTACATAACCTTGAATATCAAAAGATATAAAATGGGAGAATATATTTTTAAATTACTCTCTTCACCAATCAACAAAACGTCAAAATCAGTCAATGAGTGTCTCCCCCATTCATACCATCATCGATATTCATAATAGAATTTATTTCTTTCTCTCTTAATATAACAAGTTTTCTTCGACTCTCTTAATGATATTGCTGAAATATTTTGATGATGAATGTGATATTATACGACTCAATGATAAAAATTGTCACTTCTTGAAGTTAGTGCAACTTGAATTAAATAATAGAACACTTGTACACTACTAATTTATTTTAACTTACTTTTTTGGAGAGCACATGTAATTGCATGATGCTCGTTATGACCTTCCATACATCTTTGTGGTAGATAATGATCAATTTCATTAATTAAAGGTATTCAATGTATTATTTACATAAAATCCTCTAGAAAAGAAAACTCAAGTATCAAATATGAAGACATCATATGAAATCACTTGATTGATTACTTTAGTCATAAAATTTTAGAATTGAATTATTTGCAAAGGTGTTTCTCCTGATTTGTCAAGTTTAGAATGAAGAATATTCATTATAAAATGATAATAACAAACATCTTTTGAGGAAATGAAACATGGAAATCGTTTTTTGAAAATAAAAACATGAAATAGAAATAATAAAAAATTCTCGAAACCAAACAGATCCTATCTATCAAAGCAAGCTTTGCTTCAAGTCATAAAGTGATTTCTTTAGTTTATATACAAGAGAAAGTTTTTTAAAATCTTACAAACCTCGTGGGTGTGTTCTACATACATTTCCTCTTGTATATAACTATTTAAAAGTGTACTATTAACATTCTTTTATTTTTGGTATAACAAAGAGTATCCTTCACAGTTTTGACATTCATTTTATATAGTTTAAAATTAAGAGATGCATATGCTAATAACAATCTTATAGCTTCAAGTCTAACAACATGTGCATATGTTTCATGTAAATCTATGCATTCCTCTTCGAAACATCAAATTGGTCTATAAAAGATCAAATCGGGTGTCTCAAACAAGTATAAACATGCTATCAAATCCACAAGGAATTGCTTGACACTAGCCTTTCAAGTAAATATTATTATTCTAAGTTGGTTCGAAAAGGGTTTTGGTTTGTTTGTTTGATTATGCTAATGACGAATTAACTATTAGATAAAAATATTGGAATATATATTTCGAGATCGAACTTTACTACTCAATATCCATAAACACTTAACTCAACAACACAAATTCATTTAACAATAATTTTTCACAACAATAGGACCTCAATTATAATAAAAGATAATGTCTTGTTCAATTTAGTTGCTCATAAAATAAAGCTTTATGTCTAGTGACTTAATCCATAAGATGAAGAACTATGTTACACAAAACATACATCTACGTCTAACAACCATTCTTCTGAAATTAAATTTCAGTGTAACACCTCAAATTACTAATCATCACTACGCTAGAGTTGTAGTTCAACAACACATATTTTAGATGTATAACAACACTTTCATGCGCTATATGTTTGACCGCGGTAATATATTGTCATCATTAACCGCTCTTCTCAAACGATGTTGTATTGAATATATACCACAACGCATTGTAACGCTCCGAACATTATTCCAATTATATTGCTCAAAAAATGGGTAATTTTTTTTTAATAATGTAATAAAAATTTGATTCCTTATATTCGTTTAATTTTCGGAACATCACTTTAAGTAACATACATTGCGTAAAATAAAAAAACTGTTACCTAATGGTAACCAAAAATAACTCAACATAACTTCGAACAATACTTCATTACAAGAATGGAAAATATTGGTACGAAATACAAGGTGGAAAGAAATCTTTGCCTAAATTGAAACTATACAAAATGCTGAGATATTCAGCACATCAAAAAGTACCCTACACAAATACCCTACTGAAAAGCAAAATAAAAATGGAAATGGCTCTAGTGGCTAGCTCTAGTGTCCACGGGTACGTTAGAACACTCGCTCGGGTCCTCCTCCATCTCGGAGTCGGAGGAGAAGTTTATAACCTCAATAGAGTCCTCGATGCAAATTAACTCCACACAATCATCCTCTTCAACTTCTGGCTCCTCCTCCTCATCCTCCATCACCTCTCTAGGGCATAGGACGAATGATGCGACTGAGTCACCGCACTTGCATTCGCCTGGGGGTCTGGCATGGTTCGTCGAGCGGCTCTCCTCCATGGCGGGGAACTGATCACGTCGTCCCAACTTCGTTGCCTCCTGGATGGCCTTGCAGCATCTGGTCCGTGAGGAGTCACATACTGAGTCGATGGCACAACAGGTGCCGGCCACCGATCAAGCAAGGTAAAAGAAGCCTCCAGCTCCGCATGATGGGATGGAAAGCGCATCTTATAACCATTGCATACCATCTCAAACTCTAAGGCACAAGGGTCTATGTAGGTATACCGATCTCCCTTAATCCTCCATGCCCCCTTCTTGGACGTCGAGAAGCAGTAACTCTGAATCCTCGCAAAACGATCCATCTGAACAAGTACGCGAACCGAAGACAAACAGAAAGAAAAGGTAGTAAGACATATAATGAATATTACTCATTGACGGCATGAAATTACACATAATATCACATCTAGACAAACACACATAACATCCATAATATATATATATATATATATATATATCACATACATAAATGTAAATAGTGAATGATGTTATAACTCAAACCATTATGATCAATATCCATGAGCTCAATTTATGACTGATATGTTTATTTCATATATCCTTACACCAGTATCCTCCCAATAAACTATTCGGAAATAACCGAGAGTACAGGTCCCATAACAAGCCAATTTGAATGCACCAAAGTATTCCTCGCAAGGATATATGATCGATATGTTCCAAAGAATTGACCATTTCAGGACGGTGTCGTATCAAATACTTTCTGGGCATCCCTCTCATCAATCCTGATTGCAAAGAAAGGTTGTTAGAGATAGTCTAGTTTTCATTGTGAGAACTTTCCGATCCAATTGAATACCTCATCCAGAAATACAAGGGACTTGTCTCACCTAGACTCTCCCTCGAGACTTTGCTGATGAACCACCGCCATCGCCGTCCCTCTCAACATCGCGGGGCCCATTCGTCACCCGTAAATTTCTTTTCCACTACTTCATTATCCATAATGAGTATGCACACTAACCGAGATTAGCCAATTAAACCTTTTAATCATTCTTTTACATGATCGGCCCAACCTAAGACATCTCCCAAAGGAATGCTTCTTGTGGGACCCGATCTTACGTCATCACCTAATAGAGGAATAAGATCCTTACCACTTCGAACCATCGCTAAATTAACCTGGACGACCACATGACCAAGCCTCTTATGGTCACACGACCTTGTTTCATGGTATCATGTAATCCTTTTTGGGAATTGCCCAAATCACGACATCACAGTCGAAAACCTTGACCTAAATGGGCGTAAGAACAAAGGTACTAATATAATTTTATCGATTTGGGAACCAGACATAATGATCTGAGTCATGGTCTTACCCAAGTATGAATACACTTCACACCCAAGCTATGGCTATTGCCTAAGCAATCAAACAATCCAAACCAATCAAAATTATTGTCTGTCTCTTGCTCAAGCGACAAAATCATCAAAATAGACTCAATTCTCTGCCTGACTCTCACAAAAGCGAGGGACTGTCGCTCAAGCGACGAATCCATCAAAAACTTGTCGAAATACCTGTTTGGTCCTCGCCCGGGCGAGGTACGGTCGCCCGAGCGCCCAAAACCGCCCAAGAATAGGCCAAGCTTACTGCCTGGGCCTCGCCCAGGCGACAACTGGGGCTCTACCTATTGTTTCTCCATTTCCCAAGCAAAGGAGCCTCACCCAAGTGAGGGGTGTCAGCAACATGGACTACTTCCTTGCCCTTTTGGGCCACCAGATCGAAAATCTCCAATGTTTTCGATCCCTATGTTTTAGTTTCTTGAGTGGTGTTCTTTCATAGATAACTACCACAGTACTTGATATTTTAATATATCCTAAGCATACAACTTAAGAAATTATCCGTACAAAATCTAGGCACACAGATATTTGATTAAGTACGGGTTTTCTTAAAACACAAATATAACTCCCAACTTTTGAGATGGTTTAGGAGATCAAGGTGTCATATTCGAATACCACTATGTCACGATGTATTCTCCCTCAACTTAGATTACCGCATGCTTGATTTCATTTACATGAGAGTGGATTGGTCGTCCGACTTCGAAAGCTTCGAAACTAAACACACGAAAACGATTTAGTGATTTGTGAATTAAATTTTTAGATGGTAACCCTAAGGTAAAGACATTGTTTAACTAATTTATGAACTCAATCACTTTCGTCCATCCGGTCCAAGATTCATAGTTTTGAACCATCCTTTATCCTCAAAAGTCTTGTTCCCGATTTCCAACGTTTTTAAGGTAAGTTTTTAATAAAGTTTACACTTTTATCACCGCATAGATTTATATTTTCATGGAGACTTTTTAAGTCATACTTCACCATTTTAAGGTAAGTTTCTAAATCCAAGTCCACACTTCTTAAATCAATATCTCCCAAGTTGATCTTACCACTTTAAAGCAAGTCATCTTAAGTAGATTCCATATTTTGTATATTAGGTTTCCATGGTCATTTCAACACATTCTTGATAGTGTTGATCCCATACTTAAAACAAAATTTAAAATCAACATTTCTTAAGTTACACTTACCACTTTAAAGTAAGCTTACCTTAACAGTGTTCATCCCATAACTAATCAACCATCCAATACTTAATAACACTTTAAGTTTATAAAGTCGGGACTTTTATAAGTAATCTTTTATCCCAAATCATTACTTGAACTTGGAAGTCAAAGAATATCATTTACTAATCAAACCTTTAACTCATAATATTTTAAAAACAACACTTTTTCACAAAACTCATCCATAAACATTTTGAATTTCAAAGTTAGAAACTAAACTTTTCCTAAACATATATAGGTCATGATATAGACCTAATGCCAAGGAAAGTTTTGATTTAATCAAAGGTTGAAGTTTTCCTCCAGGTCGCTTGTGCTCGATCTTTTCCTTCTGACATGTTAAGCAGCGCGAGACATACTCTGCTACTTCTTTCTTCATACCAAACAACTAGAACATCTTCTTCAAGTCTTGGTACATCTTGGCAGCTCCAAGATGAATACTTAGTTTGTTCTTATGGGCTTCGTCCAAGATTTCCATTTTCAAATTAGGGTCTCTTGGCACACAGACTCGGTTCTTGCATCTCAGCATTCCATCGATTCCTTCTTGAAATTTTGGGGCTCCCCTTTAACCAACAAGATTCTCTTCTCTTACAATTCTGGATCGGAACTTTTCAAACCCGTTAGTTGTTCCAGAAATTCATTTGTTATCGTAAGCATACCTAAAGTCAAACTCTTAGGTTTTACTTGCATCGTGAGGCTTAAATTCCTGAAATCTTCAATCAATTCCATCTCTCTGACCATCATGGTGACATATGTAGGGAATTTCTACTTAAGGCATTAGCCACCACGTTAGCTTTCCCAGGGTGGTACTGGAGATCAAAGTCGTAGTCCTTGAGGAATTCAATCCACCTTCTATGCCTCACATTCAGCTCATTTTGATCAAATAGATACTTTAAACTTTTGTGATCATTGAAGACTTCAAATATTACAACATAAAGGTGGTGTCTCCAAATATTGAGAGCAAATACGATTGCAACCAACTCCAAGTTATGTGTCGGATAATTCTGCTCACGTGCCTTTAGTTGTCTTGAAGCATAAGCTACCACCTTTTGATGTTGCATCAACATGCAACCTAGGCCCTGTTTAGACACGTCACAATACACGTTGTAGTTCTCCTTCGGGTCTAGTAGAATCAACACAGGTGTTTTAGTCAATCTTTTCTGCAGTTCTTGAAAGTTTTCCTTACACTTCGTTGTCTAGATGAAAGCATTGTCTTTCCTTGTTAACGTAGTCAATGGCAACGCCAACTTCGAAAACCATTCAATGAACTTCCGGTTGTATCCTACTAAACCGAGGAAGCTTCTGATTTCTGTTACGGATTTTGGAGAATTCCATTCCATCACCATTCCCACTTTAGCAGGGTCGACATCAATTCCTTCACTGAATATCACATGCCCGAGAAAATTCACCAATTCTAACCAAAATTTGCATTTCAAAATTTTGGCATAGAGTTGATTGTCCTTTAACACCTACAACACTATACTCAGATGCTTCAAATGTTCCTCCTGATCTTTCAAATAAATCAGGATATCATCGATAAATACGACCACAAATGTGTCGAGGTAAGGATGAAAAATCTGATTCATGTAATCCATGAACACTGCAGGAGCATTTAGTCAATCTTCTCCACCCTTATTTTCTAATGATGCCAGCAGTATAAATACTTGAACTCCATCCCCAAATGCAGACACAAGAATTCCATCTCTTTCTTGGTTCTCATATCCGTAGGAAAGTACTTCTGCAGAAATCTATCTTTGAAAGTTGCCCAGTTGATAACTTGTTGTTCATGATCCATCTGGAGGCTAGTAAACTCCGACCAGTTCTCAGCCTCCTTATTAAGCATATAGGTCGCATAGGTGACCTTCTACTCCTCAGTGCGCATAAGTGCTCGGAAGATCCTCTCCAACTCTAGGATCCAATCATTTGCAGCATCTGGTGCAAAACCTCCTTCAAACTATGGGGGTTGATGACGACAGAAATCGACCAAGCCCCTATAATAAGCCAATCCTTGAATTCATGGTTGTTGTTTCTTATTCATTTGATGCAAGTTAGCATTGATATTCTGAATCGTTGTAGTCATTACAACCATGAAGTCCAAGTTAGCAGTACCACGTTAAGCCATCTTAAATCTGTGAACACTAGACGTGTATGAGATACTTCTCCTATCAAAATTATTAATAGGTTGTATTTCCAACTTAAACACACAAAGTCACACAAGAAAGCATGTGATGCAATGCCCAAGTCCAGATGGAAAAGAATCGCTCTGATAACATGTTGTAACGCCCCGAAAATTATTCCAATTATATTGCTCAGAAAAAATGGGTAATTGTTTTTTGAATAATATAATAAAATTTTGTTTCCTTATATTTGTTTAATTTCCGAAACATCACTTTAAGAAACATAAATTGCGGAAAATCAAAATAATGTTACCTAATGGTAACCAAAAATAACTCAACATAACTTCGAATAAGACTTCATCAGAATAACGGAAAATATTGGTACGAAATACAAGGCAGAAACAAATCTTCGCCTAAACTAAAACTATACAAAAGGCTGAGACATTTAGCACATCAAAAATTACCCTACACAGATAACCTACTCAAAATCAAAATAGAAATGGAAATGGCTCATAGCAGCTAAGTCCAATGTCCGTGGGTGCACTAGAACACTCGCTCGGGTCCTCCTCCATCTTTGAGTCGGAGGAGACGTTTATAACCTCAATGGAGTCCTCGATACAGATTAACTCCACAATTCATCCTCTTTAGCTTATGGCTCCTCCTCCTCAGTCAACATCACCTCCTCTGAGGCAAAGGACGAATTATGCGACAGAGTCATCGCCCTTGCATTTGCTTGGGGTTTTGGCATGGTTCGTCGAGCGGCTCTCCTCCATGGTGGGGAACTGATCACGTCGTCCCAACCCTGTCGCCTCATGGATGGCCCTGTAGCATCTAGTTCGTGAGGAGTCACAGACTGAGTCGATGGCACAACAGGTGTCGGCCTCTAGTGAGGCATGGTAAAGGAAGCCTCTAGCTCCACATGGTGGGATGGAAATGGCTCCTAGCGGCTAGCTCCAGTGTCTGCGGGTGCGCTAGAACACTCGATCGGGTCCTCCTCCATTTCAGAGTGGGAGGAGAAATGGAATCCTCGATACAGATTAACTCCACACAGTTATCCTCTTCAGCTTTTTCCTCCTCCTCCTCAGCCTCCATCACTTCCTTTAGGGCTTAGGATGAATTCTGCAACAGTTATCCTCTTCAGCCTTTTCTTCAACAAATTGGCACCTTGCGATGGACGATTTATTGAGAGGGGAAATAAAACCTCTCCAATAAAAATCTTTCAACAATTACAAACAAACAAAATTAAGCTATAATTATACAAAGACTACTTGCATCTATATAAATAAAAAGAAAAGTAAAGCAGAAAATTAAATACTTAAAATAACAAATTTTTTACGTAATGCTAAGTATTATATGCAAGTCCCTAGCAACAACGCCATTTTAATAACCTACAAAATTGTCTATAAAATATAAGAATAGTGTGGTAAACAAGTATAAAAAATTTGTCAAATCCACAAGGACTTGATTGCAGTGTTATAAAATTCGGCTCAGGCTAGCTAGTCCGACTAGTTCAACCGCAAACCAAAGATCTATCTGGTCTGAACCTCTCATATAACTGATTTTACATTAAAATTAGATTGACTCGCTTCAACTCGATTGATTTAAGCCTAAAATCGGTGACTCAGATGGTCAGACCGATTGACCGTCCGAGTCAACCAAAAAAAATATGTTTTTTAAAAATAACGAAAACAACGTCATTTTAAGATGAAATTTTTTAAACTTATTTGTACTTTTATATTTGTCATTTGTTAACTTATACTATAGTACAAAATTGTTGTTTAATTAAATTTTAAACCTATGCGCACTTTTTTGCAATTAAAGCATAATATATATGTTGTTTGATGGTGATTCCAACTTGTTTGTGACATTTTATAGCAGTAAAATATTTTTTGTTGGTTATATAATTAGGTATCGTGATATTTTTAAATTTAAAATATAAAGTTATTAAATAATATTATGAATTTTTTAGAATTTTTAATGTAAACCGAGTCAACTGGTCCAACCATTCACTCTCTAGTCTAACCAATGACCGGTCTGAGTTTAATAACAGTTATTGATTAACACTAGCTTTTCAACTAAATAATGTTTTTATAAGATGGTTCGTAATGAGTTTTGGTTTGTTTGTTTGATTATGCTAATGACGAACTAACTATTAGATAAAAATCTTGGAATAAAGATGTTATGATTGAACTTTACAACTCACTATCCATACACACTTTCCTCAAAACACAAATCCATTATGCAACAATTCTTTCACAACAATGGAATTAAGCTCTATGTCTAGTGACTTTATCCATAAGATAAATAACTATATACAAAACATACTTCAATGTCTGACAACTATGTTTATGAATTTGAGTTTTAGTGCAACATCTTAAATATATTAATTGTCAATATCTTGATCATATTAGTAATTGTTAATATATACACATGTCTAGTGACTACACTAACAATCATATTAACTTCGAGTTTTATAATATACTTTTATGTCCCATATTAACCAAATTGAGAGTTTTTTATAACGTTTATATAAATCTATATCTAACAATCATATTAACTTAGACACACATCTAAAGCATAAATCTATGTCTAGATGTATAACAATAAAATCATGTATTTTGAAAAATATTCCAAAACAATTGCATTCTATTATAACAAGGAAAAGTGTCACTCGTTACATGAACATGACCACGTGTAACAAGTTTCTAGAATGTACATAAATTGGACTTGATAAAGATAAGAACAATTCTAATTTAAAGAACAAAAACTCAAAAGTTGTTAACATCTCATAATATACTATCATACATAAAAGGAAAGAAATTATTCCATCACTAATTATTTCATAAGAATAAAAGGAAAGAAATTATCCATCACTAATCACTTATCACAAACAAAAAAAAACAAAAAAAAACTAAATAATTATTACACGTTTAACTTGATAATAATCTTACAAAGCAAGTAGAAAAGCATCACTGACCGCTAGATCAAAATCCAACGCACAAAAACGCTTGAATTTCTTACCGTCAGAAAGGGCTGCGTGGCTTTAAGTAGAGAGATGATCTCACTAACCCACCCAGCGATTTTAGGGTCTGATCTCTCTCTCTCTCTCTCTCTCTCTCTCTCTCTCTCCCCCCCTCTCTCTCTATCTCTCTATCTCTATCTCTATCTAAGCGAAGAAAAAAAGCGAGGTTCTTTTGGTTCTATGTTTTCGAGGGTCACATTGCTATAGATCCAGGTTTTCGAAATTTTTGTAATTTTAGGGTTTCGTGCTTTTCTCTCTTTCCCTTTCACAATTTTTTTTCTCTCGATCTAGGGTTTTTGCTTCCATTGATTTCTTGATCTTACTTCTACCCTAATTTGTTATTCATGTTCCCAAAAACCCTATCTGTCTCAGCCATTTCGTTCGATTTTTATAGTTTCGCTTCAAATCGTGAGGGTTCTGAATAAGTGTTTGTATTCGATTTGAGATAGCAGAGAAAACTATGATGCTTACATCGTTTCGGCATTTGTTTCTTCGTGTTTGAAGATCAAGATAAGTGTAATAGGGCATGAAACAATTGCACCCATCATTTTGGGTTCATGATATTTTTGCATTGAGGTTTGGAGATTGTTTGATCTCTCGCGTTTCTGGGAATTGGTATTTTCTTACAGAGATTGTTGCTATGTAGTGCAAAATTTGTTGTTTTTGTATTTGATATGTGTAGTTATACGAATTTCATGTTATGGCACCAACTCTACCTATAGAATTTGCTGGGCAAAAGGAATCCAGAAAATACTCTCATTCGCAAGTTATGGGCAAGTCTAGGAAGTATTCTAAAGGTTATGCTACTGGTTTTGTTCCCGATTTTCGTCATGCTGTAGAGACTGTAGGTGAATCAGAAGGGTTAGGTAGCTCAGGTAGAGTTGATACTGAGATGACAACATCGGCAGATTCATTTGTGCCGAAGAGGAAATGCGTTAATGGTAGTTTTGATGTACCTTATCAGCTTTTCTTGTTGTCCAAGATGTCTGGTACCGAGAAAAAGGATTTGAAAATGAGGTTTAGTTGGGAACTTGAAAAAGTGAGAGAACTTCAGAAGAAAGTTGAAAGTTGGAATTCAAACATTATTGCACTGTCCCCCTCTAGTGATATAAGGAGTGGCAGTGTCGGACAAAAGAGGCCTCAGTTAGAGAGCCAGCAGATCAGAACAATGGAAGCATCGGTACCACATGGCAAGAAAAGGCCCTTTCCCGGACGCAGTGGTCCAAAGCCCAAGAAAAGCACGCTTGGTCATTTTGATAATATGAAACCTGCTGCACCAGTGAGTTCTTCATATGTTGCATTGTTGAAATCGTGTGAGACGTTACTTAGCCGTTTGATGACCCATCAATATGGTTGGGTTTTTAACACACCAGTTGATGTTGTTAAATTGAACATTCCAGATTATTTCAATGTCATCAAACATCCGATGGATTTGGGCACTGTGAAGAGTAGAATAGCTTCAGGTGAATATTCAAATCCTATGGATTTTGCTGCAGATGTTCGGCTGACATTCTCAAATGCCATGACTTATAATCCACCCGGTAATGATGTACACATTATGGCAGATAACCTTAGTAAATTTTTTGAAACTAGGTGGAAGCCTATAGAAAAGAAGGTTCTTGCCATTGGTAGTCAATCTGTGCCTTCCAGACCAACAACTACTTTCGTCGAAACTAAAATTCCTGACCAAATTCTTCCATCAAAAAAAAATAAAATAACACCCAATGAAACTAATATCAAGCCAGAGCCTGTTAAAAGAATCATTACTGCTGAGGAGAGGCATAAATTGAGTGTGGAGTTGGAAGCAATGCTTGGAGAGCTGCCTGAAAAAATTATTGATTTCTTGAAAGAGCAGAGTTGTGATGGTGGCCAAACAGATGAGGAAGAAATTGAGATTGATATTGATGCTCTTAGTGATGACACCTTATTCAAATTACGGAACCTTCTCGATGACTATATACTGGAAAAGCAGAAAGTTCAGTCAAAATCGGGACCATGTGAAATAGAGGTATCTCTCTCCGTGTGTGTTATTATCATGATGATCATGCATAGTGTTTTAAATTGCGGTTGCGACTGTGGCTATGGTTACTGCGAGTGTGGTTGTTGCGATGTGAAATCTTCTGTAATTAAAAAATATTTAAATTTGATATGGCCCAAATGCAGTCCGATGTAATTGTGTTGTGGCCCGATATGGCTGCATCGTTGTGATCGACTATCATACAATTGCAGTGTGATGCGGTTGCGGAGGTCACCACAATACTGTGGCCGCATCACATGATGTAGTCTGCAATTTAAATCACTCATGCATACGACATGCCATATTTAAGATAAGTATTTAGTTGAATAATTTATATTTACTTACATTAGATCAGTTAAATTCATTTCTAAGTCAAGGAAATTTGATGGTCTTCATGAGAACTTTCATTCCTATTGAATTGATGAAACACACCATTTATATAAAGAAACAATTATTATTCCAGGGTGTAGGTGTATTGGAGTTGTATGCTTAGAATAATTTAATTTCACTTTTATGCGTGCAACTGTGCACTAAACTATTATATTCATGTCTATAAATCATCTATCGGGTCTGCTCATATACTTTTAATTTTTTGCTTGCCTGATATTTATGCAGCTTGTGAATGAATCAGGATTTAGCAAATCATCAATGCAGCCAAGTAAAGGTAACCTTTGTTTTTTATTATCTAATTCTTTTATACCCAAATAGCAATGAAGATATATGATAATCAACACTTGTCGTGATCCTTTACTTTCACTACAAATGCAGGCAACGAACACGTTGAGGAAGATGTGGACATTGTTGGTGGTAATGATCCTCCTGTTTCAAATTACCCCCCAGTAGAGATTGAGAAAGATGGTGCCAACAGAAACAGTAAATGCAGTAGTTCTAGCAGCTCCAGTAGTGAATCTGGCACTTCATCCAGCGGTTCGTATACTGCATAGATTTGATATGTTTCATTTTTCAGGATTTTTTTAATTTTCCGGTTGATGCGTGTACAACCATAACATGGTTACCTTTAGAGTAACCATTTATTGTCATACAATCCAAACTTTTTTAGAGTAACTAATTCCTTGAATTGTTCTGGTCTGTTTGTTTTTATGATTTTCTCTGGTTCTCAATCTAAAGTTGGGTATAATTCTTATTATAATATACAGGACATATGGCACATTATTTCACAAGATATTCCAGTGCCAATTTTGTTTGCAATATCTATGACTTCATTATCCTCTTTTATTGTGTATTTTTAGTGTGTTCTGATGGGAGGATTGTAGATATTTTATTGTCATTATTTAAAGTTTGAGATTTTCCCTTGTAAATTATCTTTTGCTATCAGGAAATGGGAAACCCAAGCAACCACCAGAAACTATTTCCATATTTTGTTCCTTTTTGAATTTTCATTTGTACACTTGTATGGTTGAACTTCTCTGTAACAACTAAACTTTCTTGGGATTTCACTTCTCGTTTTTCTTTATACATGGTACCTACGTAGCTGTGTACTTTTTTTTATCTGAATTGACAGGAATTTCTAGACGTCTTGTGTTACACATATTTATCTCTTTTCACATATGGTGCTGATTGGTATTATTTTTTTATGGTCCTTTCTTTTTACATGAAGTTTATTCTCAAAATTTTGTTGGTTCATCTTATGTAATATGATGTATATATAATGCATTGAACAAAGAAATGTTTTTTATGCCAATGTTTCTTTCCTTTGATTTTATGTTAGATGCATGAGTAACAGAAACAAGAAAAAACATGTATTAACCGTTATCGTCAGATAGTAGCTACTTCATAGTTGTAGGGGTTAGTAGTGATATAATTGAGTTGGTGAGAGAGGGACGATTCTCAATATTTTTAGAAGAGAAGAAAGAGGGAGAACCAAGTTTATCAAATACTTGGAGTAGACTGGAGGTGAGTTCTGTGATTCTCTAGTGCTGTTTCTCTGTTACAGTCCAGCGTTCATATCAAATAACTCTATTTTTCGTTCAATCTGGTTTACTTCTGTCATTATACTATTTTATAAAAATGAATTAGGGGGTGGGTAATTATTCATGTGTGGCGTTACTAAGTAGATACCAACGACTATGGAATAGTTTCTAAATTCAGAAGATGTCAACAACTCTCTTGTCTTGTGATGCTGAAATTAGGCCTTGAAATTATTTTTTATGTATGCTAGAGTCTATTTCTTGTCTGACTCTCACAAATGTGGCATCACAGATTCAGATTCGGGTAGTTCATCCGGTAGTGAGTTAGACACCGCAAAAGCATCTGAACCTCCTAGCGCTACCAAGGTAATTGGGATATGTATGGTAGCAGATGTTATGGTACTGATAAAATGCACTTTTGATTTGACTGATATCTTTCTTAAAATCTCTATTTCAGGAAAATATAGGATCTGGCTTGACTTTGGATCAGAACAGAGGGGATCCTCCCGGTAAATCCAAAACTGTAAAGGGTGAGTGCTCCAATTGATGGTATTTTGTAACGCGCGTTAGATTCACCGTTGCCTTCTTGCTCATTATCTTCTTTCATGTATAGATTCAATGGCTGTTGGTGACCAAATTGAGCAGAGTTCCCAGACTCGGCCAGTTACTATTGAGCAAGAAAGCCATCAAGAGGGTAAGCTTGAAACATGAAGAAAAATGTATGTTAGTTTTGAGGGCATGATCTCACCCTTCATGCTATAACATTTTAGGGGAGAGCGCTCCATCTCAGAGGCAAGTCTCTCCTGAAAAGCTCTATCGTGCAGCTCTATTAAGGAACCGGTTTGCTGATACCATACTTAAAGCTCAGGAAAAAACCCTTGAAAAGGTTTGTTAGCATGGTAATGGTGGTAGTTATAGTTTTTATTCCATGTGTTAATAGACCAGCCCCCCTGGGTGAAAAACATCTTGAAGTGTTTAGTTTTTTGTCTCTTCCTCTCTTCACTGTTCTATTACTGCAGAGGTATCAAATTTTGTAATTACTATCATTTGCATATTTTATAAAACCTTACCAACATGATTTCAAGTTTTATTTGAAGTCTGGATTTTTTAATTCCATCATGATTTCAGGATGAAAAGCGGGATCCTGAAAAACTTAGGATAGAGCGAGAAGATCTTGAAAGGCGCCATAAGGAAGGTGTGTTTCTTATTTTGAACCTTGTAATATTTTGCTCTCTGGGGTTATAAGACTATGTCTTATAATGCTTCCTCAGTTTTTCTAGCTTGGTTGACGTTCTTAATTTTTTTGTGCACCATTAGAGAAAGCTCGGCTACAGGCAGAGGCAAAAGCTGCAGAAGAGGCTCAGAGAAAAGCTGAAGCAGAAGCTGCAGCCGAAGCTAAAAGGAAGAGGGAACTTGAGAGGGAAGCAGCGCGCCTGGCTTTGCAAAAGGTAACTTGAAAAGAGGAGTATATATGTTAGGACGCAAATTCAGTTTCCTTGTAAATTTTACTGATTAGCTTTGTTTGCAGATGGAGAAAACTGTTGACATCAATGAGAGTAGTCAATTTTTGGAAGATCTAGAGATGCTGAGTTCCGTACATGGTGAGCATTTACCAATTTCGAAGGAGATAAGCCCAGATCATCTTCAAAAATTAGGTAGTTTCAACCTACCGGGAAATCCATTAGAACAGTTGGGACTCTACATGAAGGCTGATGATGAGGAAGAGGATGAAGAACTGACTCCAAATGCTGCAGCAGGGCCATCAAATGATGTAGAAGAAGGAGAAATTGATTGATTTCATTTTCCTAATTAAATTGAACAATTCTAGAAACAGTGGTTCCAAGGAAAAGTAGTTGGATTTGGGTTGGGGGCTCTACTTGCTTGGCACCTTATGAAGAATGAAGATGGGGTAATGAAAGGTTATATAGCCAAGGGGTAACAAGATTGGATTTGGTTTTTGCCTCTTTCTGATTTAATTGTTTTAACGTTGGGAATGGTTTTTAAAATTTGGAATAGCAAGCTTGCACCCCCATTTTACTTGAAAGTTCTTTGGTATGATCTAAATAGGAAGTTTATATGAATCAGGTTTTGTCCAATTTTGCTTGTAAAAGGACGAACTAAATGTGGTCTATGCTAGACGTTGAGTAGTAGCTTCACTGACAATTGTAAAATATTTTTAGTGCCAGTTAAGATCAATTCTTTGTATTTATTTTTCCCTTGAAGTGCGTGAAATTTATTAGACAAACGGTGTGCATTCCGTAGAGTTTACCTACTACATTAACTTTATCAAATTTCATTTACGTACTTCTTGTATGGATTGTTTAAAATTACCGAAAGTATACTGATATATTATTTAGTAAATTACACCGACACCCTTGAGTTTTAGCAAAATTGTAAATGTAATTTTTTAAACAAAAAATATGATAAATGCAATTAAGTTAAGCAAAACATGATATATTGTAGAACAAATCCAAATAATATATTAGTCGATACCTTTTTATTATTTTTGGTTCGTTACGATATATTATAAGAGCAATTTAAACAATAATCTCTTTAAAATTGTTGACGCATTTTATAACCAAAAACAATAAATATACATTGATTTATATATTATTTGGATTTTTCTTACAATATACCATGTTTTGTTTAATATAATTGCATTTATCACATATTTTTGTTTGAAATATTACACTTATTTATCATGCAGTTCAGTGTAATGAAAGTATAAAAATTAGAGGAGGTTTGTGTAGATGTAGAAAAGTGGGGGATAGTTTATGTAATTTTACTAAAACTAAGAGAGTGTTAGTATAATTAACTCTATATTATTAGAGTATCATTCCTCAAACACACCCTTATCTTCATCTGTGGTGTCCCTTTGTGCTGTGCTTTTCTTAGCGTATGATGCTTCATGAAATCTTAATAAGACATTTCATACAAGATGGTGCTATTGCTCACAATAATTTTGTTATGAAGTTCTGTCATCCGTTCTTGCTTGCTCTTCTCTGAATTATTAGGTTATCTTCTCTCAACTAACATCCACATGGGGATTAGGTTTGTAGTATTAACACAGCAGTATCACTTGATGCTGACCTAAGGAATGCTTCTCTCTCCTCAAATGATCCATTGCATGTAGCCATACTCATCCATGTCAATATTGCACCTTAACTTGTCAAATTTGAACTCCTCACCTCTGTCCTTTGCTTCCTTCATTAGTTTATAGTGGAGCTGCATCCCAAAAGGTGACATCTCATTTAAAAAGAGATGTCATTATTATTATTATTTTTTTTACCACAGGTATCCTCGCACTAGAGGTAATCTTGTCCAAACCAAGAACATCCATAGGTACGTGAGACTAACTCTCCTAACATGTATTTTTCACTAAAAAACTCGAACTCAATACCTTACTTAAGGGGAATCAAACATGTACCACTTGAACCAATACTCGTTAATTAATGTGGTAACTATTTGATAGAAGAAAAAGGTGCAAATCTGACATGAAAAGTGGAAAATTGATAGTAGGTCACATGTGGGTTTTCAAAATTTGTTTTTCTTTTTTTTTTGCTACATTGTTTAAATCGGTTAGAGGAGAGAAATTAATATTATATATTAGATTAAAATCTTTCTTATAACATGCATCAATTAGAAATAGTCCAAGGGCGTTTAGACCTACAAGAGTGCTAAAACATGTAATCTTTATTCTCTACAAATATATTGGTTGTTCTTCAACGCTATTAGGGGACTTAGACATAATTGATTGAACTTCATTAACAAATTCTCGTGTCTTCTTGTTTTCTATTTATTCTATACCTTTTACATGATTGCTTGTGGCTAACGTTGCACAACAATTACTTATAATGCGTGAAACAATATCATTGTCAATCGATAGATAACTCTCAGCTCATACGCCATGTGATGGCAAAGGAGGGAAAATGACATATTAACTAGACAAAGTCTATGGAAGACATTATGCGAGAATAAATTAGATGAGTTAAAGGAGAAAGAAACGTGTTCGAGTCGCAAAGGACGCCACAATTGTGTTGAAGAAGTCCATATATTAGATTATGGCCAAGATGGAGATAGAGACTTATGTGCTAAGTTAGACTCTAAAACAGATGCTATCAATATCTCTCTAGATGTTAGACACAATGATTTCATTTGATACTAGAAGTGGAATATCCTAATGAAATGTCCACAACATCATGGTGAAAGATGTTAATTGTTATGGATCCACAAAAGCCCATATGACATGGCAGACTTTGATGAAGGGTACAACACAAACATTGACTTGGATGCAAGGTGTAACAGAGACATTGGTAGAGATACAGATTGTGACACGAGCATTGACTTGAGTATAATTATGTGATATGGATATTGGTTGACATTGATGCAAGGTATATGCTAAGAGTACACTCATTGATGGAGTATGATAATTCTTTTGAACTATGATTGTTGGAGTAAACAATGTAGGTAGTAGTTGATGTTTTCCAAGGAACCTCCAATATTCAGTTTGACCGAGTATTGAAGAGGGCAATTAATAAAATTTGGTACAAAAGTTCTATAATATCAAAATACATCCTAGCAACTGAGAGTTATGTGGCATGTTCAATAAGACGGAGGTGCAAGAAGTTGCACTACCTGTTTGGTGAGTTAGACTCTTGGTAACGACGTCAAAGATACTCATAAAAGCTTATGGTAAAGGGGAGTTGTGAGATAGAGTTAAGCATTGAGCAAGGTGATCATGATAGTTGATAAGGAGAAGATATTGGCTTAAATTTCCAACAAAGTGAGATATCCGTCTATTACAAAAAATGTGAAATTTTTTAGGGATGCTTGAAATATGTCGTTGTATGAAGTACTACATTGTCTAACATTGGAATGAATGAGAGAAACCAATGTTGTATATTGGACTCAAACCCCTTGTTATTACATGCACCAATTATAAGTATTAATTAGAAATACCACATGAGCATTTGGGTCCATGATTACACTAGAGCTTGTAATGATTATTTTTTAATAATATTTCAGTAGTCTTGACACTTTCAGGGAAGTAGACACAATTGGTCGAACCTCATTAACAAGTTTTATTATCTTCTTCTCTTCTATTTATTACATACCACTTATTTGATTACTTATGATCAATGTTTCGTAATGATAGCTTCTATTGCACCAATTGGTAGAACTAATGATATCCTTCATCATATGGGCAGAGAACTAATCCCTCTTGGGGTGCGTGGTTGTGCCTCCGAACTAGTCTCACTCTAAAAAATCAAACTTTTGACCTTTGACCTAATACAATATATGAATATTTAGTAGGACTTTTCACTTATATACTAACGCCTGTATTTAATAATGTTAAAAAAATTTAAAATCATCTTTCCCAATCAGTGTATTAAATTGCAATTGCGACCGTGGTAGTAGTTACTGTGATTGCAGTCATTGTGGTTGTTTCAATACAGATTGCAGCCATTGCGATGTGAATATTTTATAAGTAAAAAATATTTTTGATATCGATGGACCTGATGTAGTTGCATTGCGACATGATGCGGTTACGTTACAGCATGTTGCGATTGTATCATTTGGATTCAGTGTCACATCACAATTGGGGTGTGATGCGGTTGCGGTGGTTACACCAACCATGATGTTATCGCCGCATCACGTTATGTGGTCCGCAATTTGAAACATTGTTCACAATCATCATTTACCCAAAAAATGGCAGACCCACTCATCAGCACTACAATATGTATTAGAGTGAGCAAGACCCAACCCTACCCGCTCACGGGTATGGCCCGATCACAATCGAGTCCGAATAGGGTTGGATCCGGATAGGGCCGGGTTCAGATTCAAATATTAGACCATGTCAATATTTAAGACTGAGTCGGGACTAAGCATGACTAGTCCCATGATCATTCACTTATCATGATTGTATGTGTCTCTTATCAAATGTATAGAGAGTAATATCATTTTTTGTTGTTGAAAGTATCATTAATTATCTAATTTTTTATCATACATGATTAACAATCAAATTATAAATTCATAATAATAAATAACATTGAGAAGACTTTATCTAAAATGTGTACAAATTATATTTAATCAAATCTAGGATCAGATCAGGTTTAAAGGTTGACCCATCGATATTTAGGATCAGGTTAACTTTGAGTCTAAGATCAAGTTCAAAAATTGACTCAATCAATATTTAAGGTGGGGTAAAGACAACTTTTAACCCGTCCTAACCCGACCAATGCTCACCCCTAATATGTATTACCAACCATAAAAGGGAAAGCTAACCTCACGCTCAGCAAGTGCAGCCTCTAAGTCAATCGCTTTCATACTTGTTTTCAGCTAAGTATTGCAAAGTGCAAACAATAGGTAAATAAATCAGCCACCAGATTAATGGAATTTCATAAGAATAGTTTTTGTAAACTACTCTTATAATGATCTTTTGTATGCTGAACAACATTTTGTCGATCAAAGTCTTCTTCATCGGTCAATGCTGATAGCCATATCATTCAAAACCATTTCCTCAGCAACACATAACTGCCACATCTAGAAAATAAATTCAGTAGTTGGTGATGTCAAGGAAAAACCATCCACTGAAAAATGAGTTATAGATGTATGATATCCCATTTTAGATTAATCACATATTGCCATATGAATAAAAGAAAGTTTAAAAAAAATAAAAATTAACTATTTAATTGACTTGGAACAGAGAATAAGGTATGAGATACTACGAGACAAATAATCTCGTTATGAGAGAGATGACAACGTATGTCAAGCCACTCATCAAGGCTGTTTATGAGAGAAGTCTTGAAGCTTCATTAATGTTTTGAGAATTGAGATTATTGAGATAAATATAAGATTGTGATAATTAGAAGCTTATTAATGATTAAGATTAAATATATAATTATCAAATCACGTCATTAATGTAATTAGGAATAAATATATGATTATGAGATCATATAATGAATGTGATTAAGTTTAAATATATGATTAATAAATCACATTATACATTTTATTAGGATTATATATATGTTATCGAATATGTATTTATCTTTCTTTGTTTATTTCTCTAAAATTAATAAATTCATGGAGTTTTCTATTATAAATAAAAAATATCATGTATGAACTCTTCTACTATAAATAGAAAATATCATAAATGTGATTAAAATTAAACATATGATTATCAGATCATATCATGAATGTGATTAAGTTTAAATATATGATAATCATATTATATATCTTATTATAATTAAATATATGATTATCAAATTGTAATATGTATTTATCTTTCTGAGTTTATTTTTCTAAAATTAATATATTCATAGACTCTTCTATTGTAAATAGAAAAGATCATAAATGTAATTAAAATTAAATATATGATTACCATCTCCTGTTATAAATAGAAATTCTATTTCCCCTCTATCATGCACAATTTTTTTATCTTTTGTTTGCATATGTAAAATAAACATTATTATATATAAGAATTTATTCAGTGATGTGTTGGTTAATGCTTCTTTGTTAAGGGTGAGATCTAAGATTTAAAGTTTTAAACCTATAATTTACATTGATGTATAGATTTTAAACACCTTTTTTTTCTACTTTGCAACGTATTAGTTATAGTTAAAAAATATGTTGCCTTCAAAATTGGTGAAACTTGAATAGGAAGGAAATAGAAAATTGTGTCATTTTCCGACTGTCATACCATTGCCAATTCTCTTGAGATACATAGTTGCATTATGCTTTCGATTCTTGTTTTTAATAAATGGATAAACCTGAATTGGGAAAGAATTATTTGATTTGTAGCATTTTGGATTCTTTTAATATTGCCACATCTCTTAAGATACATGGTTATATGTTGTCTTCAATTCATGTTTTTAGAAATGGATAATCATTAAGAGAGAAAAAAATTGTTCAAATGAGGGTTGTTTTTTGAGGGCAAGTCAGGTGGGCTTGGCTCGAAGGCCAAACAAGAAGTCTTCTTGGAGATATCTGGATTGAGCTTATATCCACTAGTGGAAGTATCTAAAAAGGTGTTTCTACGATCAAGTCATTATGAGATTGATGAGAGGATGGATGAGGTAGTCTTTGGTGAGTATTGGGGGATTCCCATATTTATAGTCGTAGGATGGATGAGGTAGTCTTTGGTGAGTATTGTTGGTATGACCGACCATTTGGGTCTGTCGGGGGTTGCTTTGCTCATGTCAGGTGGACTTTGGCAAGGTCATACTATGTGCGTAGTTGACTTGTAGCATGTAGCAGGTCTGGTAGCCGTATAGTAGGCATATCCTTGTCGTGTTGGCAATAGGTTAGGTGAGATTTGCAGGTGATATGGCTGTACATTGTTAATAGCGTGTCAGGCGAGATGTCGGGGTAATGGTCCCAGAACCGGCCTAGGGCGTCCGGCCAATGGCGAGTCATCAGATTAAGCCTTTTGTTCAAATGTGCCCGGTTCTCGGCCAGTCGGAAGGAGACCAACCCATCCAATGTGGGATGTTCGGTTGGCCAGGTTAGAACAATTGCCCCCATTCTAGAAGGATGCTCGGTAGTCGAGCGTGCTAATAGGCTTAGATGTTTCTAGTGGTCCTTGAAGGCCGACCTTCAAAGGTGGGGGCCAATTAACCGGGGTGGAACGAGGGCAATTTCGAAACCATTGTTAATGCCAAATCTCCTGAGATGCATGGATACACTTGTCTTTGGTTCTTAATTTTCATAAATAAATGAAGTTAGTATAAATAATTTTTTGATGAATTTGTGACATATTTTGCTCCTCTATTAAATTCACATTAATGAACTTAAACCTCTATGTTTATCCAAACTAACCATTGTTGGTTGCACCTTGTTTAAGTCCACATGCTTCGCATGATAGGACATACTCAAGTCAGGTACAAGCAGCTGACCGTGCCAGGATGACCGAGGAGACAGACCTTGACCGAGGATCGTGATGCAACTGATCGTGCCAGGATGACCAAGGCACTAGAGCTTGGCGCATCAGTGTGACTGAGGATCATGATGCATCTAACCGTGCCAGAATAACCGAGGCAATAGAGCTTGGGGCATCAGAAGGCTAGGCCTTGGCGCATCATACACTAGGCCTTGGAGAATCATTAGGCTAGGTTTTGGCGCATCAGTAACTAGGTCTTGGCACATCATAAGGCTAAACCTTGGTACATCATTTTCGCATTAGTGACACATCAACATGTTTTGACTAAATCATGGCGCATCAGACCCTGCACTAGAAATATGGTCATCATGTACCTAAACCACAACACCTAAGCCAACTTGAAAATGACATTTTTGGAAGGATGGTTCATCAAGCAGAGCACCTTTTTAGTACATTTTGAACATGTGATTATTACTATTAGTTAGCATTGTTTGTTATGGATTAGTTAGGTTGTTACTTATTCCTGAAGCAAGTTTGCTAAATTGTATAAATAAATTTATACTTTTTGTAACCAATTATTCAATTCAATAAGAAATACATCATATACTTTACATCTTTTTTCCATGAATTCATTTATAGTATTGGAACACTCAATTTTAGCACTATGCTAGGATTCCATTCTTCCATATTAACCTTTCTTCTCTTCAACTACAAACAAACAAGCCAAACAACAATGAATGCGGATTCATAAGAAACATAAGATCATACATCATCTATTGATTCTTCATTGAATCCAACCAGTCCTTACTACCTACTTCCAGGTGAGAGCCTAGACATTATTTTGGTATCACCTCCATTGGATGGAGGGAGTTACCCCTCATGGATTAGAGCCATGAGGAAGACCATGTCATCCAAGAACAAATTTAAATTTGTTAATGGTGCAATAGGAATACCACAAGAGTCTGAACCTATCTTTGAATCTTGGGAGAGGTGCAATAATATCGTAATCTCTTGGATTACAAGATCACTCACACAACAAATTACCTAGAGCATTATTTACATAGAGAGTGCACAAGAACTTTGGGAAGACCTAAGAGATAGGTTCTCCAAAGGTGACCACTTCAAAACCTCATATTTGCTCCAAGAAATCCATTCTATAAGGCAATGTGACGAAAGCATATATGCTTTTTTCAATGACTTGGTAGGAGTCATTTGGAATGGCATTGGTTCATTTGAGAAGAAGTTGTTTCAGTTTGAAATTCAAAACTACTGCAACAACACGGGATAATCGGTTGCTCACGTGGTAATCGATTACTCACAGTTCTTGCCCACTGAGGTAATCAGTTACTCAATTGGGTAATCGACTATTTTCCCTTAATTTTATTTGGTAACCTGTTACTCAATTTTGGGTAATATGTTGCTCTATTTCAAGTAACTTGTTACTCAGTTTCGGGTAACATGTTACTCAATTTTCTAAACCTTCATTTTCAACATATTGAAGCTCATTTTCAAATTAGTTTAAGTTTATAAAAACTTTTGGAAAATCATTCGTAAGAGCATTGCGGTATAAATAAGTAAATGACTTAGGAAGTCATTTAATAAAATCTTAACTATTTGAAGCGCTTTCTTTCCATGCATTACATCTTCAATCCCATTTTTTTATTTTTGGTAATGTTAGTGATTTCATCAAAATCCAACTTAGGTCAAGGAGACATATTTTTTCGCATTCTTTTATTATCTCACGAAGTAGTCAACAAAAAATTCTTCTAAAATAATAGACGAGTCAAATTTCTAAATTGTACTTGTGATAAAACTATTATCTCTGCCTAAAAGGTTTTATTGCTTAACTACAACTTGAGAAACACAATTCAATGTCATTCTTTTGTTAATATTGGTTATTTTAGTTGGCATCAGAGTTTAGTCTCTAGGTTAAATACCTAACAGCGTAGAAGATAAAATCCATGAACATTGCGAGAGTAACTAGCACTAGCAAAAGTCACACTAGGGAAGGATACTCAATGGCAAGACCTTCATATTACAACAGTGAATATTACAGATAGTGGAAAAAAAGATGAAGTGGTTTCTTCAATCCATACACTCTGATAAATAGAAAAATCATAGAGGATGGGCCATACATACCTACAGATGATAAAGGAGTAGAAATACTCAAAATCAATATGACGTATGAGTAGAAAAGTAGATAAAAACTCAATGCTAAATCCAAAAACGCCATTATGTGTGCTTTAAGCAAAGAAGAGTTTGAAAAGGTTTGTGCCTATAAAACATCAGAATAAATTTGGGATTAACTTATGGTTTGCTAAGAATAGACAACTTAGGCAAATGAATCTAAAGTTAGTCTACTCATCAGAAAATGTTAGCTCTTAAAATGGACGATGGTATAAATATCGAACAAATATATGGATAATTTTAAACCATAACCAATGACTCTAAACCATTGCTCAAAATATACAAAACTAAGAAAACATAAAAACATGTCCTTAAATGCCTTCCAAAAGAATGGAAACCTCTTATGAACTAGTGTCTCATGCCAAAGATTATCCGCAATGAAATTGGATAATGGTAGCGACTCATTTGTAAAGTAAATATTTGTCCTTGAGGTCACAGATTCAAGTCGTAGGAGGCTCCCCTTTGTGGGTAATAAAATACTGCAGGGGGTATTTAAGCTAGTGGGTGGCACGCTTAGTGTATTCATGGACCGAGGAGATCGCATATCAGGATTGGATTGAGGTGTGACTGGTGACACGCTCAGTATAATCATGGGCCTGAGAGGTCGCATGTCAGAACTGGTGGGTTACATTTTCTTGGAATTCTCCAAATTAGAGAACAATAATTGATGGAGGAAAAGCATGGCAAAAAGTCAAATTGTTGCTCTCAAGGTGGAAAATAAACCCAAAAAAAGAGCAACTCCAAAATCTCTTAAAGTAGACGAGTCCAACGAGGAATCAATCAACTAAAATTTAGACAAGTATGAAGAGGAAGATGATGAACCATCTCTTCTAACAGGAAAACATGGTGAAGCTTGGGACCAAAAGAAAGGTTGAAAAACCTTTTAGACCCAAAAACAACATGGATAAAAAAAGAACAATAAACCTTATGATGTCACCTGCTATGAGTGCAAGAAACCAAGAACATATTAAGGCATAATGAATTTGCTTAATGAAATAATGTTTTTGAAAGAAATTATTTTTTTTAAATAAAGTGTTTGAAAGAAAGAAAAAATCACTATTAAAAATGTGTATATCAATTTTTATTGAAAACAATTTACCTAAATATCTCTAGGCTGAGGCTCTAAACATTGCATGTTACATGCATAACAGAATTTTGGTAAGAGCTTTCCTATTCAAGACTCCTCATACACTTTGGATAGGTATACAACAAGATATTTCTTTTTTTCATGTCTTTGGATGTGATTGCTACATCTTGAATACAAAGGATTATATTGAAAATTTTGATTCCAAATCTGATAAACACATTTTCATTGGTTACTACGAAACATCTAAAGCTTAAGAGTTCTTTATTATAGAGCTTATGTTGTAGAAGAATCCATTAACGTCAAATTTAATGATGCATTAAAGACCGATAAAGAATTATTAAATCTAGAAGATAATATTGAAAGAATTGACATTAAGATTGAAGAAAATGACAGGAAAGTCAAATGAAGAAGTTTATTTTAGAACAAACAAATCTTGACCCATTTGAGAACACCCGTGATCAAATTGATTGGAAATTTAAAACTTACAATCCATAATATCTTATCATTTGAAATCCATCTCAATGAGTAAAATTATATCAGCATCAAGAGACATCAACAACATGACATTCATATCAAAATAGGAGTTGAAGAAGATTGATGAAGCTCTCTAACATGAATTATAGATGCAAGAGGAACTCTCAAGACCTTCGAAACTTGGATATGAACATCAAATCCAATATCAGAAGAGTCGATTTGTTATCCTTCTTCGAAGTCAAAAAAATAATATATTTGAAGTTGGCTCGAAACTTTTGAAAGTCGTATGTGGTCACAAAAGATGATGAAACAATGAAGATTACTAGAGATGTTGATGAAGAGGAAGACATCTTCATAACCCCATAAAATCTGTCCAAAAATAAGATGTAGCACAAATGGATCTGTGAATGATATTTACAAAATATCAGAATTCACGGTTATGGTTATGTCGTTTGGCATAATGGTTGTGTGTATTGGCAATGGGTTCGTGGTTGCGTGTATTGGCAATGAGTTCGTGGTTGTGTGTTTGATCCCATATTTCGTGATTTTTTGTTCAAATTTTTTACAATGCGTATGAATAAAAATGAAAAATCACACCCACTAGGATTCAAACCAACGACACGATTGCTTAACAAGCATTGAAGCTAACCCTAGGCTATCACGACATTTTGGTTATTTATTGAACCGTTATACTACATAACCTTTCTTGAACATGTACAGAACTCTAAAGGTACTTCTCTCGCTCAAATGCTATGAACTTCTCTATAAATAGAGACATTTGAAGACATAATGATCCATCCGAATTTTCTCATCCAAGAAATCATCCTCCATTTCTTTAATGCATGAGAGAAGTGTAGGAAACATAAGTTTGTAAATTATTATTGATAGATACGTTTGTTGTGTTTGTGCAAAACATATCAAGGTTTTCCAAAGTATCCTGAAGGAGATTCGCTGTTCATTCCATTTTCATCCAATATGCTTAAATTGGTGGGGGAGAATCGAACCTAAAGGTTAGTGTGATAACACACGCTTTAGAGGTTTTTACGTGCATATCCATCAACCATTTGTTTGTCCAAGTGTTGCAGCATCTTCCCAACAATTCAAGTTTTCTCACAATCTTTAGGTTCGATTTTGTATTAATGGTTGCATCACTCAAAGAAGTGACTTCTAATTTTGTGAAATTGGAAAAATTTGATGGAGGCAATTTTATCCGCTGGCAAAAGAAGATAAAATTCATTCTTACTACTTTAAAAGTGGTATATGTTCTTAACACCACAAGACCATTAGAGAAAAAAGATGAAACAATTGCAGAAACAAGAGAGAGACAAAAATGGGACAATGATGACTACATGTGCATGGGTCACATCCTCAATGGTATGTCAAACTCCTTGTTCGATATTTATCAAAGTTGTCATTCTGCAAAGGATCTATGGGAGAAATTAGAATCAAGATACATGCAAGAGGACGTAACAAGTAAGAAGTTTCTTATTTCTCATTTCAATAATTATAAAATGGTAGACAATAGATTTGTTATGGAACAAATGCATGAAATTGAACGTATTCTTAATAACTATAAACAACATAACATGCATATGGATGAAATCATTATTGTATCCTCCATAATAGACAAACTCCCTCCTTCTTGGAATGATTTCAAAAGAGTCATGAAGCATAAGAAAGAGGACTTATCTCTTGAGAAATTGGATAATCACCTTCATTTAGAAGAAGAGTATAAAAAACAAGATGATACTAAAATTCAAAATGCTCATGAAAAGATCCATGTGATAGAGGAAGAAAGTTGAAGTAAAATTTCCAAGAAAAGAAACTGATATTTTAATAAGTAAAAGAAGGGTAATTTTTACTTATTAAAAGAAAAGAATGAAAACAAAAGAAAGAAAAAGAAGGGTAATTTTTGTGAGAATATATTCAAGAGTAATGTTGTTAATAATAATAATGATATGTTATCTGCTTATATTGTTGAGTCTTGTGATTTATGGCATATGCGACTAGGACATGTTAATTTTAGAAAATTGAATGATATGATGAAATCAAAATTAATTCCTACTCTTGGCAAAAATTTAAATTCATGTACTACTTGCATGTTAACTAAAATCACAAGACAACATTTTAAAAGAATAGAAAGAAGTTCTAAGGTGCTAGATTTAATTAATTCTGATGCATGTGATTTACATGGTTGGCCCACTATTGGTGGCATAAAGTATTTTGTTACATTCGTTGAAGATTATACTAGATTCTGTTATGTTTATCTAATACACTCTAAGGATGAAGTTTTAGATAAATTTAAATTTTTTAAAACACAAGTAGAACTTCAACATGAAACTTTCATTAAATGTTTTAGAAGTGATTGGGGAGGAGAGTTTTATCATCCTAATTATTTTGATTTTATTGGTATTGTGCATCAAATAACTGCACCATACTCCCCACAACAGAATGGAATAGCAGAAAGAAAAATAGAGTATCAGAAGAAATGGTAAATGCCATGTTATCATATTCTGGTTTATCAAAAGGTTATTGGGGTGAAGCCTGTTAAATGCATGTTATATATTAAATAGAGTTCCTAATAAAAGGACAAGGTAACCCCATATGAACTCTAGAAGAAAAGAAAGTCCAATCTAAACTATTTAAAAGTTTGGGGTTGTAGAGCAATTGTAAAAGTTCCTGAACCAAAGAGAAAGAAATTGGGCGAAAGAGGAATTGAATGTATATTTCTGGGCTATGCTGAAAATAGCAAAGTATACAGATTCATGGTTATTGAATCGAACGACTCATATCCTATTAACGTAGTGATTGAGTCAAGAGATGCAATTTTTCAAGAAAATAGATTTACCTCAATTCAAAATCCCAAAGACATTATTCATTATAATATGAAAAGTCTAGAAAATAATGTATCCAATAAAGATACATTGGAAAGTTCAGAAACTAGAAGAAGTAAAAGGATCTGAAAAGAGAAAAATTATGGATCACACTTCTTTATGTTCCTCGTTCAAGGAACAAACGATTCCATCATTAGTTATGGACCAATTTGCTATAAATTAGAAAGTGATCCAAAAACATATGATGAGGCAATAAAGTCTCAAGATTATGCCTTTTGGGAAGAAGCTATCCAAAAGGAAATAGACTCGGTTATGGGAAATAAAACTTGGAAACTAGTTGATCTTCCACTAGGATCCAAACTAATAGGTTGTACATGGATCTTTAAGAAGAAAATGAAAGTTGATGGTACCATTGATAAATTTAAGGCTAGACTTGTTGCAAAAGGATTTACACAAAAAAAAGGCATTGACTATTTTGATACCTACGCACCTGTTGCAAGAATTACATCCATTAGAGTGCTTTTAGCATTAGCTTCCATCTATAAGTTAGTAATCCATCAAATGGATTTTAAAACTACTTTTCCCAATGGAGAATTAGATGAAGAGGTGTACATGAAACAACCTGAAGGGTTTGTTGTTAAAGGACAAGAACACAAAGTGTGTAAATTGAATAAGTCTTTATATGGGTTAAAACAAGCACCCAAATAATGGCACCAAAAATTTGACAAAGTTGTGCTTGCCAATGGATACAAATTAAATGAATCTGACAGGTGTGTTTATAGTAAATTCCAAAATGGAAAAGGTGTTATGATTTGTTTATATGTGGATGATATGTTAATATTTGGTACTGATTTAAATGAGGTAGAAAAGACTAAAACTTTCTTATCCAAAATGTTTGATATGAAAGATTTAGGTGAAGCGGATGTGATTTTAGGTATTAAAATCATAAGAGATAGTGAGAATATTGGTTTGTCCC